>NW_026990633.1:0-75000 GCF_036250125.1 Pseudopipra pipra | reverse complement strand
CCCTGGCACTTCTTGGGCAGGAAGAGTTTTCTGTGGTGGCACCTTTTATCTGGCACGAATCTTCATTTGCATTCAAATTTCAGGAGTTGGGACCGGCCACTGCATCGCAGGGCTGAAAGAAGGGAACAGCAGGCCTTTCACTAGGAAAAACAGTCTGGATCCTTTGGCTTCAGGTGCAGTTGTTGGGGCAGCCTGGGCACTTCTTGGGCAGCAAGAACTTTCTGTGGTGGCACCTTTTGTCTGGCAGTAATCTTTATTTGGATTCTATTTTTCAGAAGGTGGGACAGGGCATTACAGTGCAGGGTTGAAAAAAGGGAACAGCAGCTAATTCCTCCAGGAAAGAAAGTCTGGAAGCTTTGGCTTGGAGGTGCAGTTGGTGGGGCAGCCTGGGCACTTCTTGGGCAGCAAAGATGTTCCTGTCGTGGCACCTTTTGTCTGGCAGCAATCTTCATTTGGATTCTATTTTCCAGGTGGTAGGACAGGCCATTGCAATGCAGGGCTGAAAAAAGGGATCATCAGCTCTTTCCATAAGGAAAAAAAGTCTGGAAGCTTTGGCTTGGAGGTGCAGTTGGTGGGGCAGCCTGGGCACTTCTTGGGCAGCAAAGAGCTTTCTGTGGCGGTACCTTTTGTCGGGGAGGAATCTTCATTTGGATTCAATTTTCAAGGAGGTGGGACAGGCCATTGCAGAGGAGAGTTGAAAAAAGGGAGTAGCAGTTCTTTCCCTAAGGAAAAAAAGTCCGGAAGCTTTGGCTTTGAGGTGCAGTTGTTGGGGCAGACTGGGCACTTCTTGGGCAGCAAAGATCTTTCTGTGGTGGCACCTTTTGTCTGGCAGGAATCTTCATTTGGAGTAAATTTTGCAGCAGGTAGGAAAGACCATTGCAGCGCAGGGCAGAAGAAAAGGGAACAGCAGCTCTTTCCATCAGGTAAAACAGTCTAGAAGTTTTGGCTTTCAGGTGCAGTTGGTGGGGCAGCCTGGGCATTTCTTGGGCAGCAGGACCTTTCTGTGGTGGCACGTTTTGTCTGGCAAGAATCTTCATTTGGAGTAAATTTTGCAGAAGGTAGGACACGTCATTGCATCACAGGGCTGAAAAAAGGGAACAGCAGCCCTTTCCCTAGGAGAAAAAGTCTGGAAGCTTTGGCTTTGAGGTGTAGCTGTTGGGGCAGCCTGAGCACTTCTTGGGCAGCAAAGAGTTTTCTGTTGTGGCACATTTTGTCTGGCAGGAATCTTAATTTGGATTCTGTTTCTCAGGAGTTGGGACCGGCCATTGCATCGCAGGGCTGAAAAAAGGGATCAGCTGCTCTTCCCATTACAAAAAATGTCTGGATCCTTTGGCTTCCAGTGCATTTGGTGGGGCAGCCTGGGCACTTCTTGGGCAGAAAATGTTTTCTTTGATGGAACCTTTTGTCTGGCAGGAATCATCATTTTGAGTAAATTATTCAGGAGGTGGGACGGGCCTTTTGAGCACAGGGCTAAAAAAAGGGAACAGCATCTTTCCACCAGGAAAAAAAGTCTGGAAGCTTTGGCTTGGAGGTGCAGTTGGTGGGGCAGCCTCGGAACTTCTTGGGCAGCAAAGATCTTTCTGTAGTGGCACCTTTTGTCTGGCATGAATCTTCATTTGGATTGGATTTTATCAGCAGGTGGGACAGGCCATTGCAGCACAGGGCAGAAAAAAGGGAACAGCAGGCCTTTTCCTAAGGAAAAAAAGTCTGGAAGCTTTGGCTTTGAGGTGCATTTGGTGGGGCAGCCTGGGCACTTCTTGGGCAGCAAGACCTTTCTGTCATGGCACCTTTTGTCTGGCAGGAATCTTCATTTGCTTTCAATTTTTTAAAAGGTGGGACCGGCCATTGCAACGCAGGGCAGAAAAAAGGGAACAGCACCCCTTTTCCTTAGGAAAAAAAGTCTAGAAGCCTTGGCTGGGAGGTGCAGTTGTTGGGGCAGCCTGGGTACCTCGTGGGCAGCAAAGAGCTTTCTGTTGTGGCACCTTTTTTCTGGCAGGAATCTTTATTTGGAGAAAATTATTCAGGAGGTGGGACCGGCCATTTCAGCACAGGGCAGAAAAAAGGGAACAGAATTTCTTTCCATTAGGAAAAACAGTCTGGAAGCTTTGGCTTTGAGGTGTAGTTTTTGGGGCAGCCTGGGTACTTCTTGGGTAGCAAAGAGCTCTCTGTGGTGGCACCTTTTGTCTGGCATCAATCTTCATTTGGATTTTATTTTTCAGGAGGTGGGACAGGCCATTTCAGCGCAGGGCAGAAAAAAGGGAAAAGCATCTCTTTCCACCAGGAATAAAAGTCTGGAACCTTTGGCTTGGAGGTGCAGTTGGTGGGGTAGCCTGGGCACCTCTTGGGCAGCAAAGAGCATTCTGTGGTGGCACCTTTTGTCTGGCAGAAATCTTCATCTGCTTTCAATTTTTCAAAAGGTGGGACCGGCCATTGCAGCATAGTGTTAAAAAAAGGGAACAGCAGTTCTTTCCCTAAGGAAAAAAAGTCTGGAACCTTTGGCTTCAGGTGTAGTTGTTGTGGCAGACTGGGCACTTCTTGGGCAGCAAAGAGCTTTCTGTGGTGGCACCTTTTGTCTGGCAGCAACCTTTATTTGAATTAAATTCTTCAGGAGGTGGGACAGGCCATTGCATCGCAGGGCAGAAAAAAGTGAACAGCAGGCCCTTCCCTAGGAAAAACAGTCTGGAAGCTTTGGCTTTGAGGTGAAGTTGTTGGGGCAGCCAGGGAACTTCTTGGGCAGCAAAGAGATTTCTGTGGTGGCACCTTTTGTCTGGCAGCAATCTTCATCTGCTTTCAATTTTTCAAAAGGTGGGACCGGCCATTGCAGCGTAGGGTTAAAAAAAGGGAACAGCATCTTTCTGTAAGGAAAAACAGTCTGGAAGCTTTGGCTTTGAGGTGTAGTTGTTAGGGCAGCCTGGGCACTTCTTGGGTAGCAAAGAGCTCTCTGTGGTGGCACCTTTGTCTGGCAGGAATCTTCATTTGCTTTCAATTTTTTAAAAGGTGGGACAGGCCATTGCAACGCAGGGCAGAAAAAAAGGGAACAGCAGCTCTTTCCCTAAGGAAAAAAAGTCTGGAAGCTTTGGCTCGGAGGTGCAGTTGTTGGGGCAGCCTGGGCACTTCTTGGGCAGCAAAGAGCTTTCTGTGGTAACACCTTTTGTCTGGCAGGAATCTTCATTTGGATTCTATTTTTCAGGAGGTGGGACCGGCCATTGCAGCGCAGGGCTTAAAAAAGAGAACAGCATCTTTCCCTAAGGAAAAAAAGTCTGGAAGCTTTGCCTTTGAGGTGCACTTGTTGGGGCAGCCTGGGCACTTTTTGGGCAGCAAAGAGCTTTCTGTGGTGGCACATTTTGTCTAGCAGGAATCTTCATTTGGATTGAATTTTCCAGGAGGTTGGACCGGCCATTGCAGCACAGGGCTGAAAAAAGGGAACAGCAGCTATCTCCACCAGGAAAAATCTCTGGATCCTTTTGCTTCTGCTGCAATTGGTGGGGTAGCCTGGGCACTTCATGGGCAGCAAGAATTTTCTGTGGTGGCACCTTTTGTGTGGCAAGAAATCTTCATTTGGAGTAAATTGTTCAGGAGGTGGGACACGCCATTGCATCGCAGGGCAGAAAAAAGGGAACAGCAACTCTTTCCATTAGTAAAAAAGTCTGGAAGCTTTGGCTTTGAGGTGTAGTTGTTGTGGCAGCCTGGGCACTTCTTGGGCAGCAAGGAGCTCTCTGCGGTGGCACCTTTTCTATGGCAGAAATCTTCATTTGGATTCTATTTTTCAGGAGGTGGGACCGGTCATTGCAGCACAGGGCTGAAAAAAGGGAACAGCAGGCCTTTCCCTAGGAAAAACAGTCTGGAAACTTTGGCTTTGAGGTGCATTTGGTGGGGCAGCCTGGGCACTTCTTGGGCATCAAAGAGCTTTCTGTGGTGGCACCTTTTGTCTGGCAGCAATCTTTATTTGGAGTAAATTGTTCAGGAGGTTGGACACGCCATTGCATCGCAGGGCTGAAAAAAAGGAACAGCAGGCCTTTCCCTAGGAAAAAGAGTCTGGAAGCTTTGGCTTGGAGGTGCAGTTGGTGGGGCAGACTGGGCACTTCTTTGGCAGCAAAGAGCTTTCTGTGGTGGCACCTTTTGTCTGGCAGGAATCTTCATTTGCTTTCAATTTTTCAAAAGGTGGGACCGGACATTGCAGCGCAGGGTTAAAAAAAGGGAACAGCATCTTTCCCTAAGGAAAAAAAGTCTGGAAGCTTTGGCTTTGAGGTGTAGTTTTTGGGGCAGCCTGGGCACTTTTTGGGCAGCAAGGCTTTTCTGTGGTGGCACATTTTGTCTAGCAGGAATCTTCATTTGGATTGAATTTTCCAGGATGGTTGGACCGGCCATTGCAGCACAGGGCTGAAAAAAGGGAACAGCAGCTCTTTCCACCAGGAAAAATCTCTGGATCCTTTTGCTTCTGCTGCAATTGGTGGGGCAGCCTGGGTACTTCTTGGGCAGCAAAGAGTTTTCCGTGGTGGCACCTTTTGCCTGGCAGCAATCTTCATTTGCTTTCAATTTTTCAAAAGGTGGGACCGGCCATTGCAGCGCAGGGCTTATAAAAAGGGAACAGCATCTTTCCCTAAGGAAAAAAAGCCTGGAAGCTTTCTCTTTGAGGTGTAGTTGTTGGGGCAGACTGGGCACTTCTTGGGTTGCAAGAGTTTTCTGTAGTGGCACCTTTTGTCTGGACGGAATCTTCATTTGGATTCACTTTTTCCGAAGGTGGGACCGGCAATTGCAGCACAGGGCTGAAAAAAGGGAACAGCAGCTCTTTCCACCAGGAAAAAAAGTCTGGATCCTTTTGCTTCTGCTGCAATTGGTGGGGCAGCCTGGGCATTTCTTGGGCAGCAAGAGTTTTCTGTGGTGGCACTTTTTGTCTGGTAGGAATCTTCATTTGGATTCAATTCCTCAAAAGGTGGGACAGGCCATTGCATCGCAGGGCAGAAAAAAGGGAACAGCAGCTCTTTCCACCAGGAAAAAAAGTCTGGAAGCTTTGGCTTTGATGTGCAGTTGTTGGGGCAGACTGGGCACTTCTTGGGCAGCAAAGAATTTTCTGTGGTGGCACCTTTTGTATGGCAGAAATCTTCATTTGGATCCAATTTTCCAGGAGGTAGGACAGGCCATTGCAGAGCTAAGCTGAAAAAAGGGAACAGCAGCTCTTTCGACCAGGAAAAATCTCTGGACGCTTTGGCTTTGAGGTGCAGTTGGTGGGGCAGCCTGGGCACTTTCTGGGCAGCAAAGAGCTCTCTGTGGTGGCACCTTTTGTATGGCAGAAATCTTCATTTGGATTCTATTTTTCAGGAGGTGGGACAGGCCATTGCAGCATAGGGCTGAAAAAAGGGAACAGCAGCTCTTTCCCTAGGAAAAACAGTCTGGAAGCTTTGGTTTTGAGGTGCAGTTGTTGGGGCAGCCTGGGCACTTCTTGTGCAGCAAAGAGCTTTCTGTGGTGGCACCTTTTGTCTGGCACGAATCTTCATTTGGATTCAGTTTTTCAGGATGTGGGACAGGCCATTGCAGCGCAGGGTTGAAAAAAGGGAACAGCAGTCCTTTCTCCCAGGAAAGAAAGTCTGGATCCTTTGGCTTCAGGTGCATTTGGTGGGGTAGCCTGGGCACTTCTTGGGTAGAAGGAGCTTTCTGTGGTGGCACCTTTTGTCTTGCAGGAATCTTTAGTTGGATTCAATTTTGGGAGTTATTTTGGTCATTGTAGTGCAGGGCTGAAAAATCGATGAGCAGCTCTTTTCCACAGGAAAGTAAGTCTGGATCCTTTGGCTTCAGGTGCAGTTGGTGGGGCAGCCTGGGCACTTCTTGGGAAGCAAGAACTTTCTGTGGTGGCACCTCTTTTCTAGGAGGTGTTTGTTCCCTGTTAGCAAGTCCCTTATGGCATCAATCACAAAGCACTGGGACTGCTCACAGGGCGTGATGAAGTAAGGCACTGGTAGTCGAGAAAGAGGGGCTAGAAAATTAAATTCTTGTATCTAGTTGCCTTCCTTAATTACAGAAATCGATACTCTTGTGACATGATCTGTACTGACCCTGCTAAGGATGTACTTTTGCCCTGACCCCTTGCTCCAGATGTTCCAGGTACACCAAAGGAAACAAGAGAGAATCTCAGCGAAGCCAAAAATCAGCTCTTATGGCAGTTGACACTCTATGGGGTTTAGCACTGGAGCTCAATCTCTCTGGGATGGCTGGTCCAGAACAGTGTATTTACTGAATGGTGCTGTTGCTGAACTTCCCTGGGCATGTTGCAATTGGCTACTGAGGCTGAAAGGTTTCCTCGAAGGATTTTTATCTTTTGAAACTACAGGCTGAATTTGAGGGATAAACTCCAGTATCAAAGTTGATCAAACAGAAAAGAGTGTTTCTTCTACAACAGATTTGAAATAGTCCACTTGTAAAAATCACAAAGCTTGAAGCCTACTCAGCAGAGCTGATTCCTCATCTGCACTGATCATCAGCAACTGGCCTCTCTCCTATTTCAGGGTCTCATCTGTGTACACCGGATTAAGGCCTCCTAACTTCTTAAGAAAAGTAGTGTTATAAGTTCACTTTTCTGGCAAGGTTTCCTTAGCAGATGGGTTGAAAAGCAAAACTTTGGTGCCATGACCAATGAATGCAGAGCGGTGCTAGAGAGCCCAAGGTTATTTGTGGTGCTAGCTTTGCTCCACTCTCTAAGAACTTCTGTCCAGATCACTGCTGGCAACAAGAATTCCAGGTTAACGCTTGTTTCATTTTTCAGGCTTTGCATTTCAAGAATGGAGAGTTGTTATTGGAAACGCTGCCGTGGCTGTCAGTAACAGCCTCGGAAAACAGTTTTTCTTATTTCTGAAGGGAGAAGTTTCCAACCCAGCTTTGGAGTATGCAAATAGTTGAATGACTTGTTGTACAATTGGAAATAAAAATCCATACATTTGCTCGGATTAATGTCTTAACTTATATTTGGCTAAAGAGTCCTTTTCTTGTTACCTTCTTTAAAAAATAGAACCCATAAGCAGAAAGGTGATCTCCTAAAGTGTTGTAACCTTTTAAGTCCACTTGTTGCCACACAACAATAGCATGCCAATATCACATCCAAAGATACAGAATCTTATAGAGATACACACAAATGTATACCTATACATATCTATGTATCTATATCTATCTACCTATACATATCTATACAAATACACACAAGAAAGTTTGGGGTTCCTGATGAGAGTTCTACACGGGTAATGAACAGAGGACTGGTTTGATGTGTCAGACAACTGGGGGGACCAAGAACGTATGTTCTGAGCTTTGATTTACTGTCCTGGTTTGTAACTGCCTGCCCTTCCCTTTGGGGGGAACACAGGCCTCTATTTTGCACGGTCTGTTTTGTTTTACTTTGCAGTGTAGACTAGGGGCAGAAGAGTTTGTGGAGCCAAACAGCTCGATGCAGATTCAGTTCCTTTGGTGGTGCCTAAAACTCAGGAGCTGGACTCCACGGTGCCGGTGGGACCCTCCCAACTCAGCCCGTTCCATGAGTCCATCAAGTCCAACTGTCAACCCAGCACTGCCCCAGGAACCCCCAAAGCACTAAAGTGTGTCAGCCATGGCCAGATGCAGGCGCCTCTGAAAGACCTGCCGGGGTGCTGGCTCCGCCTGGGCAACCCATTGCAGTGCCCGAGCCCCCTCCGAAAAACACAGTGAGAAACCTTTCCCCTGCCTCAGCCTCGGGCCACGTGCCCCGGTCCTCCCAGCGCAGGCTCCTTTCCAGCAGCCCCCTCGGCAGAAGGCGGCTCAGGGCTCCCCTCTGCCCCCCTGGCCGGCTCCGCTCCGGCCCCGCTCCCGCCACGGCCCCGCTCGGCTCTGCACGGGGAAGGAACATGCCCAGCCCCGACCCGACACCCCGCGGGGGCCGCGCACCGGGGATCCCTCCCCGGGGCTCGCTCACCGGGGGTCACTTGCCCGGTGGTCCCTCCCCGGGGGTCACTTGCCAGGGGTTGTTCACCGCGGGTCACTCACCGGGGTCCCTCCCCAGGGCTCACTTACCGGGGCTTCTTCACCGCGGGTCGCTCACCGGCTGTCACTTACTGGGGGTCACTCGCCGGGTGTCGCTCAGCAGCAGCCACTCGCCGGGGGCCGCGCACGGGGGTCCTTCCCCCGGGGCCACGCACCGGGGCCACTGCCCGGGGGTCTCTCCCCCGGGGCCGCTGCCCGGGGGCCGCTGCCCGGGGGCCGCTGCCCGGGGGCCGCTCAGCGGCAGCGCCCCCGCTCCCGGCCCCGCCCGCTCCCACCCTCACCCAAACCCCACCAACCGCCCTTCTCGGCCCCGCCCTCGCCCCGCCTCGCCCCCACTCCACCGCCTCCCATTGGCTGCGCACGTTCGGCCGTGGAGCGAGGAGCGCGCGGGGAGCGTTGCCTGGAAACCGGCGAGGGAATCCCGGGAATCCCCGAGGCGCCGGCGTTGCCCCGCCACTCCTGGAGCCAGCGGCCGTGCCCGCGCGGCGAGCGGGCACTCAGCGCCTGGCTGCGGCCGCCACAACGGCCAGGGAAGCAGGCGCGCGGAAGGCGCGCTTCGGCCCCCGGCCAGCGAGGAGCCCTAAACTTATATTTGGCTAAAGAGTTCTTTTCTTGTTACCTTCTTTAAAAAATAGAAACCACAAGCAGAAAGGCGATCTCCTAAAGTGTTGTAACTTTTTAAGTCCACTTGTTGCCACACAACAATAGCATGCCAATATCACATCCAAAGATACAGAATCTTATAGAGATACACACAAATAGATATCTATACATATGTATGTGTATATATACATATCTATACAAATACACGCAAGAAAGTTTGGGGTTCCTGATGAGAGTTCTACATGGGTAACAGCGGACTGGTTTGATGTGTCAGACAACTGGGGGGACCATGAATGTAAGCTCTGAGTTTTGATTTATTGTCCTGGTTTGTAACTGCCTGCCTTCCCTTTGGGGGGAACACAGGCCTCTATTTTGCACGGTCTGTTTTGTTTTACTTTGCAGTGTAGACTAGGGGCAGAAGAGTTTGTGGAGCCAAACAGCTCGATGCAGATTCAGTTCCTTTAGTGGTGCCTAAAACTCAGGAGCTGGACTCCACGGTGCCGGTGGAACCCTCCCAACTCAGCCCGTTCCATGAGTCCATCAAGTCAACCGTCAGCCCAGCACTACCCCAGGAACCCCCAAAGCACCAAACTGTGTCAGCCATGGCCAGATGCAGGCGCCTCTGAAAGACCTGCCGGGGTGCTGGCTCCGCCTGGGCAACCCATTGCAGTGCCCGAGCCCCCTCCGAAAAACACAGCGAGAAACCTTTCTCCAGGAGCTGACATGAAGCTCCCTGCCTCAGCCTCGGGCCACGTGCCCTGGTCCTCCCAGTGCAGGCTCCTTTCCAGCAGCCCCCTCGGCAGAAGGCGGCTCAGGGCTCCCCTCTGCCCCCCCGGCCGGCTCCACTCCGGCCCCGCTCCCGCCATGGCCCCGCTCCGGCCCCGCTCCCGCCACGGCCCCGCTCGGCTCTGCACGGGGAAGGAACGCGCCCAGCCCCGGCCCGACACCCCGCGGGGGCCGCGCACCGGGGATCCCTCCCCGGGGCTCACTCATTGGGGGTCCCTCCCCGGGGCTTACTCACCGGGGGTCACTTGCCCGGTGGTCCCTCCCCGGGGGTCACTTGCCAGGGGTTGTTCACCGCGGGTCGCTCACCGGGGTCCCTCCCCAGGGCTCACTTACTGGGGCTTCTTCACCGCGGGTCGCTCACCAGCTGTCACTTACTGGGGGTCACTCGCCCGGTGTCGCTCAGCAGCAGCCACTCGCCGGGGGCCGCGCACGGGGGTCCTTCCCCCGGGGCCGCGCACCGGGGCCACTGCCCGGGGGCCGCTGCCCGGGGGCCGCTCAGCGGCAGAGCCCCCGCTCCCGGCCCCGCCCGCTCCCACCCTCACCCAAACCCCACCAACCGCCCTTCTCGGCCCCGCCCTCGCCCCGCCCAATCCCCGCCTCGCCCCGCCCACTCCACCGCCTCCCATTGGCTGCGCACATTCGGCCGTGGAGCGAGGAGCGCGCGGGGAGCGTTGCCTGGAAACTGGCGAGGGAATCCCGGGAATCCCCGAGGCGCCGGCGCTGCCCCGCCACTCCTGGAGCCAGCGGCCGTGCCCGCGCGGGGAGCGGGCACTCAGCGCCTGGCTGCGGCCGCCACAACGGCCAGGGAAGCAGGCGCGCGGAAGGCGCGCTTCGGCCCCCGGCCAGCGAGGAGCCCTAAAAAGAACAAAAGTGTTGAAAGAGAGGGAACTCATCGCACCATCACAGAACATGCTGAGTTGGAAGGGACCCACGAGGAGCGTCGAGTGCAAGCCTTTGCCCGGCACAGGACCGACCCCAAGAGTCACACCGTGTGCCTGAACTCTGCCAGCCTTGGTTTGTGACCACTGCCCTGGAGAGCCTGGTCCAGTGCCAACCACCCTCGGAGGGAAGAACCTTTCCCAAATATCCCCCCTAAACCCACGTGAAAAAAACCTATTTGCAACCAAAAAAAAAAAAGTTTCTATTTTCTTCCTTCCCCTTCTCCTTATTTAGTGTTTACACAACAGTACTGCAGTGCCCTACTGGCTCAAAACTGAACTACTTGAAGTCCTTGCCGTATAGGCTGGATTTTGCCCCTTAGGCAGAGGCTAATCTGTCTGCAGTCCACCAGGACTGCCAGAGCTTGGGGAAGGGATGGAGGCTATCGCAGGAAGGAACAGAGATGCGGAGATATTCCCTGATATTCTACTCTAGAAGCGGCTCAAGAGACAGCCCTGGAGTTGGAAACACTTGCCTTCGTCACTGGACGATCTTGTCCAGCACCACAGAAAGGATCTTCTCCTCCGGCAAAGCCGCAGCTTCCCGGGAGCCGTGGATTGAGAACCGGTGTCTTGGGGACAGGAGCTGCTGGGCCACCTGCTCCTGGGAATCTTAGACGGCAATGGCCTGGGCTCCCACTCCTACCCGCAGCCTTTTGCTGCCATGTGCATCCTCGGCGAGGAGCGGGCTCTGCTCTTCCCCGCCCCTCCCCGGCAGCAGGGAGACCTGGCCAGAGGGGCTCCTGTGTGTGACTCCAGCAGGTCTCCCAAAGGCTCTGGGAGGGATGGAGTCTCTTGCCAGAAGTAACTGAGGTGCCGAGATACTCCGTCCCTTGCTCTTGCCATACTGGATCGGGGAAGAGCCCTGGAGTCGGGAACACCTGCTTTTGCCATAGGAGACAACACAGCAAATGTTCCTGCACAGGATCCTGATGTGGCACTGGGAGAGCATCAAGGGACGCATGGATTGGGCACCTCATATTTGGGATAAAGTGTCGTTTGTCTTCAATTTTCGGAGACGAGTGCAGGATTCCGAAAAGAAACAAACAACAGCCTTTATCCCAAAAAAAAAAGCCTGTTTGCTTTCGTTTTGAGAGCCAGTTGGTGGCACAGCCTGGGCACTTCTTGGGCAGCAAGAGCTTCTGTCGTGGTACCTTTTATCTGGCAACAATGTTCATTTGCATTCAATTTTTGGATCTACGTTAGCCATTGCAGAGCAGGGCTGAAAAAAAAGGAAAAGCAGCCCTTTCCTCCAGGAAAGAAAGCCTGGATCCTTTGGCTTCAGGTGCAGTTGGTGGGGCAGCCTGGGCACTCCTTGGGCAGGAAAGAGATTTCTGTGGTGGCACCTTTTGTCTGGCAAGAATCTTCATTTGGATTCAATTTTTTAAAAGGTGGGACAGGCCATTACAGCACAGGGCTGAAAAAAGGGAACAGCAGCTCTTTGCACCAGGAAAAAAAGTCTGGAAGCTTTGGCTCAGAGGTGCAGTTGTTGGGGCAGCCTGGGCACTTCTTGGGCAGAAAGATCTTTCTGTGGTGGCACCTTTTGTTTGGCACAAATCTTCATTTGCCTTCAATTTTCCAGGAGGTGGGACCGGCCATTGCAGCACAGGGCTGAAAAAAGGGAACAGCAGCTCTTTCCCTAAAGAAAAAAAGGCTGGAAACTTTGGCTTGGAGGTGCAGTTGGTGGGGCAGCCTGGGCACTTCTTGGGCAGCAAGAGTTTTCTGTGGTGCTATCATTTGTATGGCAGAAATCTTCATTTGGATTCTATTTCTCAGGAGGTGGGACAGGCCATTGCAGCGCAGGTTTAAAAAAAGGGAACAGCATCTTTCCCTAAGGAAAAAAAGTCTGGAAGCTTTGGCTTTGAGGTGTAGTTGTTGGGGCAGACTGGGCACTTCTTGGGCAGCAAAGAGCTTTCTGTGGTGGCAACTTTTGTCTAGCAGGAATCTTCATTTGGATTCAATTTTTCAAAAGGTGAGACCGGTTATTGCAGCACAGGGCAGAAAAAAGGGAACAGCAGCTAATTCCACCAGGAAAAAAAGTCTGGATGCTTTCGCTTCTGCTGCAGTTGGTGGGGTAGCATGGGCACTTCTTGGGCAGCCAGGAGCTTTCTGTGGTGGCACCTTTTGTCTGGAACGAATCTTCATTTGGATTCAATTTTTCAGAAGGTGGGACAGAATAATGCAGAGCAGAGTTGAAAAAAGGGAACAGCAGCTCTTTCCCTAAGGAAAAAAGTCTGGAAGCTTTGGATTGGAGGTGCAGTTGGTGGGGCAGCCTGGGCACTTCTTGGGCAGCAAGAGTTTTCTGTGGTGGCACCTTTTGTATGGAAGAAATCTTCATTTGGATTCTATTTTTCAGGAGGTGGGACAGGTCATTGCAGAATAGGGCTGAAAAAAGTGAACAGCAGGCCTTTCCATAGGAAAAAAAGGCTGGAAGCTTTGGCTTTGAGGTGTAGTTGTTGGGGCAGACTGGGCACTTCTTGGGAAGGAAGAGTATTCTGTGCTGGCACGTTTTGTCTGGCAGGAATCTTCATTTGCTTTCAATTTTTTAAAAGGTGGGACCGACCATTGCAGGGCAAGGTTAAAAAAAGGGAACAGCAGCTCTTTCCCTAAGGAAAAAAAGTCTGGAAGCTTTGGCTTTGAGGTGTAGTTGTTGAGGCAGACTGAGCACTTCTTGGGCAGCAAAGAGCTTTCTGTGGTGGCAACTTTTGTCTGGCAGGAATCTTCATTTGCTTTCAATTTTTCAAAAGGTGGGACTGGTCATTGCAGCACAGGGCAGAAAAAAGGGAACAGCAACTCTTTCCACCAGGAAAAAAAGTCTGGATGCTTTCGTTTTTGCTGGAGTTGGTGGGGCAGCCTGGGCAATTCTTGGGAAGCAAGAGTTTTCTGTGGTGGCACCTTTTGTCTGGCAGTAATCTTTATTTGGAGTAAATTGTTCAGGAGGTGGGACAGGCCGTTGCATCGCAGGGCAGAAAAAAGGGAACAGAAGCTCTTTCCATTAGGAAAAAAAGTCTGGAAGCTTTGGCTTGGAGGTGCAGTTGGTAGGGCAGCCTGGGCACTTCTTGGGCAGCCAGGAGCTTTCTGTGGTGGCACCTTTTTTCTGGCAGGAATCTTCATTTGCATTTAAATTTCAGGAGGTGGGACCGGCCATTCCAGCGCAGGGCTGAAAAAAGGGAACAGAAGCTCTTTCCCTAGGAAAAACAGTCTGGAAGCTTTGGCTTTGAGGTGTAGTTGTTGGGGCAGCCTGGGCACTTCTTGTGCAGCAAAGAGCTTTCTGTGGGGGCACCTTTTGTCTGGCACGAATCTTCATTTAGATTCAATTTTTCAGGAGGTGGGACAGGATATTGCAGAGCAGGGCTGAAAAAAGGGAACAGCAGCTCTTTCCCTAAGGAAAAAAAGTCTGGAAGCTTTGGCTTGGAGGTGCAGTTGGTGGGGCAGCCTGGGCACTTCTTGGGCAGCAAGAGTTTTCTGTGGTGCTATCTTTTGTATGGCAGAAATCTTCATTTGGATTCTATTTTTCAGGAGGTGGGACAGGTCATTGCAGCATAGGGCTGAAAAAAGGGAACAGAAGCTCTTTCCCTAAGGAAAAACAGTCTGGAAGCTTTGGCTTGGAGGTGCAGTTGGTGGGGCAGACTGGGCACTTCTTGGGCAGCAAAGAGCTTTCTGTGGTGGCACTTTTTGTCTGGCACGAATCTTCATTTGGATTCAATTTTTCAGGAGGTGGGACAGGATAATGCAGAGCAGAGTTGAAAAAAGGGAACAGCAGCTCTTTCCCTAAGGAAAAAAGTCTGGAAGCTTTGGATTGGAGGTGTAGTTGGTGGGGCAGCCTGGGCACTTTTTGGGCAGCAAGAGCTTTCTGTGGTGGCACCTTTTGTATGGCAGAAATCTTCATTTGGATTCTATTTTTCAGGAGGTGGGAGAGGTCATTGCAGAATAGGGCTGAAAAAAGTGAACAGCAGGCCTTTCCCTAGGAAAAAAAGGCTGGAAGCTTTGGCTTTGAGGTGTAGTTGTTGAGGCAGACTGGGCACTTCTTGGGAAGGAAGAGTATTCTGTGGTGGCACTTTTTGTCTGGCAGGAATCTTCATTTGCTTTCAATTTTTTAAAAGGTGGGACCAACCATTGCAACGCAGGGCAGAAAAAAGGGAACAGCAGCTCTTTCTCTAATGAAAAAAAGGCTGGAAGCTTTGGCTTGGAGGTGCAGTAGGTGGGTCAGCCGGGGCACTTTTTGGGCAGCAAGAGTTTTCTGTTGTGGCACCTTTTGTATGGCAGAAATCTTCATTTGGATTCGATTTTTCAGGAGGTGGGACAGGTCATTGCAGCATAGGGCTGAAAAAAGTGAACAGCAGGCCTTTCCCTACGAAAAACAGTCTGGAAGCTTTGGCTTGGCGGTGCAGTTGTTGTGGCAGCCTGGGCACCTCTTGGGCAGCAAAGAGCTTTCTGTGGTGGCACCTTTTGTATGGCAGCAATCTTCATTTGGATTCTATTTCTCAGGAGGTGGGACAGGATAAGGTAGCATAGGGCTGAAAAAAGGGAACAGAAGCTCTTTCCCTAAGGAAAAACAGTCTGGAAGCTTTGGCTTGGAGGTGCAGTTGGTAGGGCAGACTGGGCACTTCTTGGGCAGCAAAGATCTTTCTGTAGTGGCACCTTTTGTCTGGCAGCAATCTTCATTTGGATTCAATTTTTCAGGAGGTGGGACAGGTCATTGCAGCATAGGGCTGAAAAAAGGGAACAGCAGGCCTTTCCCTAGGAAAAGCAGTCTGGAACTTTGGCTTGGAGGTGCAGTTGGTGGGGCAGCCTGGGCACTTCTTGGGCAGCAAAGAGCTTTCTGTGGTGGCACCTTTTGTTTGGCACAAATCTTCATTTGGATTCAATTTTCCAGGAGGTGGGACAGGCCATTGCAGCACAGGGCTGAAAAAAGGGAACAGCAGCTCTTTCCCTAAAGAAAAAAAGGCTGGAAACTTTGGCTTGGAGGTGCAGTTGGTGGGGCAGCCTGGGCACTTCTTGGGCAGCAAGAGTTTTCTGTGGTGGCACCTTTTGTATGGCAGAAATCTTCATTTGGATTCTATTTTTCAGGAGGTGGGACAGGTCATTGCAGAATAGGGCTGAAAAAAGTGAACAGCAGGCCTTTCCCTAGGAAAAAAAGGCTGGAAGCTTTGGCTTTGAGGTGTAGTTGTTGAGGCAGACTGGGCACTTCTTGGGAAGGAAGAGTATTCTGTGGTGGCACGTTTTGTCTGGCAGGAATCTTCATTTGCTTTCAATTTTTTAAAAGGTGGGACCAACCATTGCAACGCAGGGCAGAAAAAAGGGAACAGCAGCTCTTTCTCTAATGAAAAAAAGGCTGGAAGCTTTGGCTTGGAGGTGCAGTAGGTGGGTCAGCCGGGGCACTTTTTGGGCAGCAAGAGTTTTCTGTTGTGGCACCTTTTGTATGGCAGAAATCTTCATTTGGATTCGATTTTTCAGGAGGTGGGACAGGTCATTGCGGCATAGGGCTGAAAAAAGTGAACAGCAGGCCTTTCCCTACGAAAAACAGTCTGGAAGCTTTGGCTTGGCGGTGCAGTTGTTGTGGCAGCCTGGGCACCTCTTGGGCAGCAAAGAGCTTTCTGTGGGGGCACCTTTTGTCTGGCAGCAATCTTCATTTGGATCCAATTTCTCAGGAGGTGGGACAGGATAATGCAGCATAGGGCTGAAAAAAGGGAACAGCAGGCCTTTCCCTAGGAAAAACAGTCTGGAAGCTTTGGCTTGGCGGTGCAGTTGTTGTGGCAGCCTGGGCACCTCTTGGGCAGCAAAGAGCTTTCTGTGGGGGCACCTTTTGTATGGCAGAAATCTTCATTTGGATTCTATTTCTCAGGAGGTGGGACAGGATAATGCAGCATAGGGCTGAAAAAAGGAACAGAAGCTCTATCCCTAATGAAAAAAAGGCTGGAAGCTTTGGCTTGGAGGTGCAGTTGGTGGGGCAGACTGGGCACTTCTTGGGCAGCAAAGATCTTTCTGTAGTGGCACCTTTTGTCTGGCAGGAATCTTCATTTGCTTTCAATTTTTTAAAAGGTGGGACCGGCCATTGCAACGCAGGGCAGAAAAAAGGGAACAGCAGCTCTTTCGCTAAGGAAAAAAAGTCTGGAAGCTTTGGCTTGGAGGTGCAGTTGGTGGGGCAGCCTGGGCACTTCTTGGGCAGCCAGGAGCTTTCTGTGGTCGTACCTTTTTTCTGGCAGGAATCTTCATTTGCATTTAAATTTCAGGAGGTGGGACAGGCCATTCCAGCGCAGGGCTGAAAAAAGGGAACAGCAGCTCTTTCCCTAAGGAAAAAAAGTCTGGAAGCTTTGGCTTGGAGGTGCAGTTGTTGGGGCAGCCTGGGCACATCTTGGGAGGCAAGAGTTTTCTCTGGTGGCACCTTTTGTCTGGCAGCAATCTTTATTTGGAGTAAATTGTTCAGGAGGTGGGACACGCCATTGCATCGCAGGGCTGAAAAAAGGGAACAGCAGGCCTTTCCCTAGGAAAAACAGTCTGGAAGCTTTGGCTTGGAGGTGCAGTTGGTGGGGCAGACTGGGCACTTCTTGGGCAGCAAAGAGATTTCTGTGGTGGCACCTTTTGTCTGGCAGGAATCTTCATTTGCTTTCAATTTTTCAAAAGGTGGGACCGGCCATTGCAGCGCAGGGTTAAAAAAAGGGAACAGCATCTTTCCCTAAGGAAAAAATGTCTGGAAGCTTTGGCTTTGAGGTGCCGTTGGTGGGGCAGCCTGGGCACTTCTTGGGTAGCAAAGAGCTCTCTGTGGTAGAACCTTTTGTCTGGCAGAAATCTGCATTTGGATTCTATATTTCAAAAGGTGGGACAGGCCATTGCAGCACAGAGCTGAGAAAAGGGAACAGCAGGCCTTTCCCTAGGAAAAACAGTCTGGATGCTTTGCCTTTGAGGTGCAGTTGTTGGGGCAGACTAGGCACTTTTTGGGCAGCAAGGTTTTTCTGTGGTGGCACATTTTGTCTAGCAGGAATCTTCATTTGGATTGAATTTTCCAGGATGGTTGGACCGGCCATTGCAGCACAGGGCTGAAAAAAGGGAACAGCAGCTATCTCCACCAGGAAAAATCTCTGGATCCTTTTGCTTCTGCTGCAGTTGGTGGGGCAGCCTGGGCACTTCATGGGCAGCAAGAATTTTCTGTTGTGGCACCTTTTGTGTGGCAAGAATCGTCATTTGGAGTAAATTATTCAGAAGATGGGACAGACCATTGCAGTGCAGGGCAGAAAAAAGCGAACAGCAGCTCTTTCCCTAAGGAAAAAAAGTCTGGAAGCTTTGGCTTGGAGGTGCAGTTGTTGGGGCAGCCGGGGCACTTCTTGGGCAGCAAAGAGCTCTCTGTGGTCGTACCTTTTTTCTGGCAGGAATCTTCATTTGCATTTAAATTTCAGGAGGTGGGACAGGCCATTCCAGCGCAGGGCTGAAAAAAGGGAACAGCAGCTCTTTCCACCAGGAAAAACACTGTGGAAGCTTTGGCTTTGAGGTGCATTTGGTGGGGCAACCTGGGTACTTCTTGGGTAGCAAAAATCTTTCTCTAGTGGCACCTTTTGCCTGGCAAGAATCTGCATTTGGAGCAAACTTTTCAGGAGTTGGGACCGGCCATTGCAGCGCAGGGCTGAAAAAAGGGAACAGCAGGCCTTTTCCTAATGAAAAAAACTCTGGAAGCTTTGGCTTTGAGGTGCAGTTGGTGGGGCAGCCGGGGCACTTCTTGGGCAGCAAGACCTTTCTGTGGTGGCACCTTTTGTATGGCAGAAATCTTCATTTGGATTCTATATTTCAGGAGGTGGGACAGGCCATTGCAGCACAGGGCTGAGAAAAGGGAACAGCAGCCTTTTCCCTAAGGAAAAAAACTCTGGAAGCTTTGGCTTCAGGTGTAGTTGGTGCAGCCTGGGCACTTCTTGTACAGCAAGAGTTTTCTGTGGTGGCACCTTTTGTCTGGCATCAATCTTCACTTGCCTTCAATTTTTCAAAAGGAGGGATGGGCCATTGCAGCGCAGGGCAGAAAAAAGGGAACAGAAGCTGTTTACCAAGGGAAAAAAAGTCTGGAAGCTTTGGCTTTGAGTTGCAGTTATTGGGACAGCCTGGGCACTTCTTGGGCAGCAAAGAGTTCTCTGTGGTGGCACTTTTGACTGGCATCAATCTTCATTTGCTTTCAATTTTTTCAGGAGGTGGGACAGGCCATTGCAACCCAGGGCAGAAAAAAAGGGAACAGCAGCTCATTCCACCATGAAAAAAAGTCTGGAAGCTTTGGCTCGGAGGTGCAGTTGTTGGGGCAGCCTGGGCACTTCTTGGGCAGCAAAGAGATTTCTGTGGTGGCACCTTCTGTCTGGCAGGAATCTTCATTTGGAGCAAATTTTTCAGGAGGTGGGACCGGCCATTGCAGCACAGGGCTGAAAAAAGGGAACAGCACCTCTATCCCTAAGGAAAAAAGTCTGGAAGCTTAGGCTTTGAGATGAAGTTGGTGGGGCAGCCTGGGCACTTCTTGGGCAGCAAAGAGCTTTCTGTGGTGGCACCTTTTGTCTGGCAGGAATCTTCATTTGGATTCAATTTTCCAGGAGGTGGGACAGGCCATTGCAGCACAGGGCTGAAAAAAGGGAACAGCAGCTCTTTCCATTAGGAAAAAAAGTCTGGAAGCTTTGGCTTGGAGGTGCAGTTGGTGGGGCAGCCTGGGCACATCTTGGGAAGCCAGGAGCTTTCTGTGGTGGTACCTTTTTTCTGGCCAAAATCTTCATTTGCATTTAAATTTCAGGAGGTGGGACAGGCCATTGCAGCGCAGGGCTGAAAAAAGGGAACAGAAGCTCTTTCCCTAAGGAAAAACAGTCTGGAAGCTTTGGCTTTGAGTTGCAGTTCGTGGGGCAGCCTGGGCACTTCTTGGGCAGCAAAGAGCTTTCTGTGGTGGCACCTTTTGTCTGGCAGGAATCTTCATTTGGATTCTATTTCTCAGGAGGTGGGACAGGCCATTGCAGCGCAGGGCTGAAAAAAGGGAACAGCATCTTTCCCTAAGGAAAAAAAGTCTGGAAGCTTTGGCTTTGAGGTGTAGTTGTTGGGGCAGACTGGGCACTTCTTGGGAAGGAAGAGTTTTCTGTGGTGGCACGTTTTGTCTGGCAGGAATCTTCATTTGCTTTCAATTTTTTAAAAGGTGGGGCTGACCATTGCAGGGCAAGGTTAAAAAAAGGGAACAGCAGCTCTTTCCCTAAGGAAAAAAAGTCTGGAAGCTTTGGCTTTGAGGTGTAGTTGTTGAGGCAGACTGGGCACTTCTTGGGCAGCAAAGAGCTTTCTGTGGTGGCAACTTTTGTCTAGCAGGAATCTTCATTTGGATTCAATTTTTCAAAAGGTGGGACCGGTCATTGCAGCACAGGGCAGAAAAAAGGGAACAGCAGCTAATTCCACCAGGAAAAAAAGTCTGGATGCTTTCGCTTCTGCTGCCGTTGGTGGGGAGCCTGGGCACTTCTTGGGCAGCCAGGAGCTTTCTGTGGTGGTACCTTTTGTCTGGCAGGAATCTTCATTTGCATTTAAATTTTAGGAGGTGGGACCGGCCATTCCAGCGCAGGGCTGAGAAAAGGGAACAGAAGCTCTTTCCCTAAGGAAAAACAGTCGGGAAACTTTGGCTTTGAGGTGCAGTTGGTGGGGCAGCCTGGGCACTTCTTGGGCAGTAAAGAGCTTTCTGTGGGGGCACCTTTTGTCTGGCAGGAATCTTCATTTGGATTCTATTTCTCAGGAGGTGGGACAGGCCATTGCAGAGCAGGGTTAAAAAAAGGGAACAGCATCTTTCCATTAGGAAAAACAGTCTGGAAGCTTTGGCTTGGAGGTGCAGTTGGTAGGGCAGACTGGGCACTTCTTGGGCAGCAAAGAGTTTTCTGTGGTGGCACCTTTTGTCTGGCAGCAATCTTCATTTGCTTTCAATTTTTCAAAAGGTGGGAGCGGTCATTGCAGCACAGGGCTGAAAAAAGGGAACAGCAGCTCTTTCCACCAGGAAAAAAAGTCTGGAAGCTTTGGCTTCTGCTGCAGTTGGTGGGGCAGCCCGGGCACTCCTTGGGCAGCAAGAGTTTTCTGTGGTGGCACCTTTTGTCTGTCAGCAATCTTTATTTGGAGTAAATTGTTCAGGAGGTGGGACAGGCCGTTGCATCGCAGGGCAGAAAAAAGGGAACAGAAGCTCGTTCCCTAAGGAAAAAAAGTCTGGAAGCTTTGGCTTGGAGGTGCAGTTGGTAGGGCAGCCTGGGCACTTCTTGGGCAGCCGGGAGCTTTCTGTGGTGGCACCTTTTTTCTGGCAGGAATCTTCATTTGCATTTAAATTTCAGGAGGTGGGACCGGCCATTCCAGCGCAGGGCTGAAAAAAGGTAACAGAAGCTCTTTCCCTAGGAAAAACAGTCTGGAAGCTTTGGCTTGGAGGTGCAGTTGGTAGGGCAGCCTGGGCACTTCTTGGGCAGCAAGAATTTTCTGTGGTGGCACCTTTTGTATGGCAGAAATCTTCATTTGGATTCTATTTTTCAGGAGGTGGGACAGGTCATTGCAGCATAGGGCTGAAAATAGTGAACAGCAGGCCTTTTCCTAATGAAAAAAACTCTGGAAGCTTTGGCCTGGAGGTGCAGTTGGTGGGGCAGCCTGGGCACTTTTTGGGCAGCAAAGAGTTTTCTGTGGTGGCACCTTTTGTCTGGCAGGAATCTTCATTTGCTTTCAATTTTTTAAAAGGTGGGACCGGCCATTGCAACGCAGGGCAGAAAAAAGGGAACAGCAGCTCTTTCTCTAATGAAAAAAAGGCTGGAAGCTTTGGCTTGGAGGTGCAGTAGGTGGGTCAGCCGGGGCACTTTTTGGGCAGCAAGAGTTTTCTGTTGTGGCACCTTTTGTATGGCAGAAATCTTCATTTGGATTCGATTTTTCAGGAGGTGGGACAGGTCATTGCAGCATAGGGCTGAAAAAAGTGAACAGCAGGCCTTTCCCTAGGAAAAACAGTCTGGAAGCTTTGGCTTGGCGGTGCAGTTGTTGTGGCAGCCTGGGCACCTCTTGGGCAGCAAAGAGCTTTCTGTGGGGGCACCTTTTGTATGGCAGCAATCCTCATTTGGATTCTATTTCTCAGGAGGTGGGACAGGATAATGCAGCATAGGGCTGAAAAAAGGGAACAGAAGCTCTTTCCCTAATGAAAAAAAAGCTGGAAGCTTTGGCTTGGAGGTGCAGTTGGTAGGGCAGACTGGGCACTTCTTGGGCAGCAAAGATCTTTCTGTAGTGGCACCTTTTGTCTGGCAGCAATCTTCATTTGGATTCAATTTTTCAGGAGGTGGGACAGGACATTGCAGCATAGGGCTGAAAAAAGGGAACAGCAGGCCTTTCCCTAGGAAAAACAGTCTGGAAGCTTTGGCTTGGAGGTGCAGTTGGTGGGGCAGCCTGGGCACTTCTTGGGCAGCAAAGAGCTCTCTGTGGTGGCACCTTTTGTCTGACAGCAATCTTCATTTGCTTTCAATTTTTCAAAAGGTGGGACCGACCATTGCAACGCAGGGCTGAAAAAAGGGAACAGCAGCTCTTTCCCTAAGGAAAAAAAGTCTGGAAGCTTTGGGTTTGAGGTGCAGTTCACGGGACAGCCTGGGCACTTCTTGGGCAGAAAGACCTTTCTGTGGTGGCACCTTTTGTCTGGCAGCAATCTTCATTTGCTTTCAATTTTTTAAAAGGTGGGACCGGCCATTGCAACGCAGGGCAGAAAAAAGGGAACAGAAGCTGTTTACCAAGGGAAAAAAAGTCTGGAAGCTTTGGCTTGGAGGTGCAGTTGGTGGGGCAGCCTGGGCACTTCTTAGACAGCAAAGAGCATTCTGTGGTGGCACCTTTTGTCTGGCAGAAATCTTCATTTGGATTCTATTTTTCAGGAGGTGGGACAGGCCATTGCAGCACAGGGCCTAAAAAAGTGAACAGCATCTTTCCCTAAGGAAAAAAAGTCTGGAAGCTTTGGCTTTGAGGTGTAGTTGTTGGGGCAGCCTGGGCACTTCATGGGCAGCAAGAGTTTTCTGAGGTGGCACCTTTTGTCTGGCAGCAATCTTTATTTGGAGTAAATTGTTCAGGAGGTGGGACAGGCCATTGCAGCGTAGGGCAGAAAAAAGCAAACAGCAGCTCTTTTCCTAAGGAAAAAAAGTCCAGAAGCTTTGGCTTGGAGGTGCAGTTGGCAGGGCAGCCTGGGCAGTTTTTGGGCAGGAAGACCTTTCTGTGGTGGCACATTTTGTCTAGCAGGAATCTTCATTTGGATTGAATTTTCCAGGAGGTTGGACTGGCCATTGCAGCACAGGGCAGAAAAAAGGGAACAGCATCTCTTTCCACCAGGAAAAATCTCTGGATCCTTTTGCTTGTGCTGCAATTGGTGGGGCAGCCTGGGCACTTCTTGGGCAGCAAGAATTTTCTGTGGTGGCACCTTTTGTCGGGCAGCAATCTTTATTTGGAGTAAATTGTTCAGGAGGTGGGACACGCCATTGCATCGCAGGGCAGAAAAAAGGGAACAGCAGCTCTTTCCATTAGAAAAAATATCAGGAAGCTTTGGCTTTGAGGTGTAGTTGTTGGGGCAGACTGGGCACTTCTTGGGCAGCAAAGAGCTCTCTGTGGTGGCACCTTTTGTCTGGCAGAAATCTTCATTTGGATTCTATTTTCCAGAAGGTGGGACCGGCCATTGCAGCACAGGGCTGAAAAAAGGGAACAGCAGCTCTTTCCCTAGGAAAAACAGTCTGGAAGCTTTGGGTTTGAGGTGCAGTTAATGGGACAGCCTGGGCACTTCTTGGGCAGCAAAGAGCTTTCTGTGGTGGCACCTTTTGTCTGGCAGGAATCTTCATTTGCTTTCAATTTTTTAAAAGGTGGGACCGGTCATTGCAACGCAGGGCAGAAAAAAAGGGAACAGAAACTGTTTCCCTAAGGAAAAAAAGTCTGGAAGCTTTGGCTTGGAGGTGCAGTTGGTGGGGCAGCCTGGGCACTTCTTAGACAGCAAAGAGCATTCTGTGGTGGCACCTTTTGCCTGGCAGAAATCTTCATTTGGATTCTATTTTTCAGGAGGTGGGACAGGCCATTTCAGCGCAGGGCAGAAAAAAAGGAAAAGCATCTCTTTCCACCAGGAATAAAAGTCTGGAACCTTTGGCTTGGAGGTGCAGTTGGTGGGGTAGCCTGGGCACTTCTTGGGAAGCCAGGAGCTTTCTGTGGTGGCACCTTTTGTCTGGCAGGAATCTTTATTTGAATTAATATTTCAGGAGGTGGGACCGGCCATTGCAGCGCAGGGTTGAAAAAGGGAACAGAAGCTCCTTCCCTAAGGAAAAAAGTCTGGAAGCTTTGGCTTGGAGCTGCAGTTGGTGGGGCAGCTTGGGTACTTCTTGGGCAGCAAAGAGCATTCTGTGGTGGCACCTTTGTCTGGCATCAATCTTCCTTTGGATTTTATTTTTCAGGTGGTGGGACCTGTCATTGCAGCGCAGGGCAGAAAAAAGTGAACAGCAGGCCTTTCCCTAGGAAAAACAGTCTGGAAGCTTTGGCTTTGAGGTGTAGTTGTTGTGGCAGCCTGGGCACTTCTTGGGCAGCAAAGAGATTTCTGTGGTGGCACCTTTTGTCTGACAGCAATCTTCATTTGCTTTCAATTTTTCAAAAGGTGGGACCGACCATTGCAACGCAGGGCTGAAAAAAGGGAACAGCAGCTCTTTCCCTAAGGAAAAAAAGTCTGGAAGCTTTGGGTTTGAGGTGCAGTTCACGGGACAGCCTGGGCACTTCTTGGGCAGAAAGACCTTTCTGTGGTGGCACCTTTTGTCTGGCAGCAATCTTCATTTGCTTTCAATTTTTTAAAAGGTGGGACCGGCCATTGCAACGCAGGGCAGAAAAAAGGGAACAGAAGCTGTTTCCCAAAGGAAAAAAAGTCTGGAAGCTTTGGCTTGGAGGTGCAGTTGGTGGGGCAGCCTGGGCACTTCTTAGACAGCAAAGAGCATTCTGTGGTGGCACCTTTTGTCTGGCATCAATCTTCATTTGGATTCTATTTTTCAGGAGGTGGGACAGGCCATTGCAGCACAGGGCCTAAAAAAGTGAACAGCATCTTTCCCTAAGGAAAAAAAGTCTGGAAGCTTTGGCTTTGAGGTGTAGTTGTTGTGGCAGCCTGGGCACTTCTTGGGCAGCAAAGAGATTTCTGTGGTGGCACCTTTTGTCTGGCAGGAATCTTCATCTGCTTTCAATTTTTCAAAAGGTGGGACCGGCCATTGCAGCGTAGGGTTAAAAAAAGGGAACAGCAGTTCTTTCCCTAAGGAAAAAAAGTCTGGAACCTTTGGCTTCAGGTGTAGTTGTTGTGGCAGCCTGGGCACTTCTTGGGCAGCAAAGAGCTTTCTGTGGTGGCACCTTTTGTCTGGCAGCAACCTTTATTTGAATTAAATTCTTCAGGAGGTGGGACACGCCATTGCATCGCAGGGCAGAAAAAAGTGAACAGCAGGCCCTTCCCTAGGAAAAACAGTCTGGAAGCTTTGGCTTGGAGGTGAAGTTGTTGGGGCAGCCAGGGCACTTTTTGGGCAGCAAAGAGATTTCTGTGGTGGCACCTTTTGTCTGGCAGGAATCTTCATCTGCTTTCAATTTTTCAAAAGGTGGGACCGGCCATTGCAGCGTAGGGTTAAAAAAAGGGAACAGCAGTTCTTTCCCTAAGGAAAAAAGTCTGGAACCTTTGGCTTCAAGTGTAGTTGTTGTGGCAGACTGGGCACTTCTTGGGCAGCAAAGAGCTTTCTGTGGTGGCACCTTTTGTCTGGCAGGAATCTTCATTTGCTTTCAATTTTTCAAAAGGTGGGACCGGCCATTGCAGCGCAGGGTTAAAAAAAGGGAACAGCATCTTTCTCTAAGGAAAAAAAGTCTGGAAGCTTTGGCTTTGAGGTGTAGTTGTTAGGGCAGCCTGGGCACTTCTTGGGTAGCAAAGAGCTCTCTGTGGTGGCACCTTTGTCTGGCAGGAATCTTCATTTGCTTTCAATTTTTTAAAAGGTGGGACAGGCCATTGCAACGCAGGGCAGAAAAAAAGGGAACAGCAGCTCTTTCCCTAAGGAAAAAAAGTCTGGAAGCTTTGGCTCGGAGGTGCAGTTGTTGGGGCAGCCTGGGCACTTCTTGGGCAGCAAAGAGCTTTCTGTGGTGGCACCTTCTGTCTGGCAGGAATCTTCATTTGGATTCTATTTTTCAGGAGGTGGGACCGGCCATTGCAGCGCAGGGCTTAAAAAAGAGAACAGCATCTTTCCCTAAGGAAAAAAAGTCTGGAAGCTTTGGCTTTGAGGTGCACTTGTTGGGGCAGCCTGGGCACTTTTTGGGCAGCAAAGAGCTTTCTGTGGTGGCACATTTTGTCTAGCAGGAATCTTCATTTGGATTGAATTTTCCAGGAGGTTGGACCGGCCATTGCAGCACAGGGCTGAAAAAAGGGAACAGAAGCTCTTTCCACCAGGAAAAATCTCTGGATCCTTTTGCTTCTGCTGCAATTGGTGGGGCAGCCTGGGCACTTCATGGGCAGCAAGAATTTTCTGTGGTGGCACCTTTTGTGTGGCAAGAAATCTTCATTTGGAGTAAATTGTTCAGGAGGTGGGACACGCCATTGCATCGCAGGGCAGAAAAAAGGGAACAGCAGCTCTTTCCATTAGTAAAAAAGTCTGGAAGCTTTGGCTTTGAGGTGCAGTTGTTGTGGCAGCCTGGGCACTTCTTGGGCAGCAAGGAGCTCTCTGCGGTGGCACCTTTTCTATGGCAGAAATCTTCATTTGGATTCTATTTTTCAGGAGGTGGGACCGGCCATTGCAGCACAGGGCTGAAAAAAGGGAACAGCAGGCCTTTCCCTAGGAAAAACAGTCTGGAAACTTTGGCTTTGAGGTGCAGTTGGTGGGGCAGCCTGGGCACTTCTTGGGCATCAAAGAGCTTTCTGTGGTGGCACCTTTTGTCTGGCAGAAATCTTCATTTGGATTGAATTTTCCAGGAGGTGGGACAGGCCATTTCAGCGCAGGGCAGAAAAAAGGGAACAGCAGTCCTTTCTCCCAGGAAAGAAAGTCTGGATCCTTTGGCTTCAGGTGCATTTGGTGGGGTAGCCTGGGCACTTCTTGGGTAGAAGGAGCTTTCTGTGGTGGCACCTTTTGTCTTGCAGGAATCTTTAGTTGGATTCAATTTTGGGAGTTATTTTGGTCATTGTAGTGCAGGGCTGAAAAATCGATGAGCAGCTCTTTTCCACAGGAAAGTAAGTCTGGATCCTTTGGCTTCAGGTGCAGTTGGTGGGGCAGCCTGGGCACTTCTTGGGAAGCAAGAACTTTCTGTGGTGGCACCTCTTTTCTAGGAGGTGTTTGTTCCCTGTTAGCAAGTCCCTTATGGCATCAATCACAGAGCACTGGGACTGCTCACAGGGCGTGATGAAGTAAGGCACTGGTAGTCGAGAAAGAGGGGCTAGAAAATTAAATTCCTGTATCTAGTTGCCTTCCTTAATTACAGAAATCGATACTCTTGTGACATGATCTGTACTGACCCTGCTAAGGATGTACTTTTGCCCTGACCCCTTGCTCCAGATGTTCCAGGTACACCAAAGGAAACAAGAGAGAATCTCAGCGAAGCCAAAAATCAGCTCTTATGGCAGTTGACACTCTATGGGGTTTAGCACTGGAGCTCAATCTCTCTGGGATGGCTGGTCCAGAACAGTGTATTTACTGAATGGTGCTGTTGCTGAACTTCCCTGGGCATGTTGCAATTGGCTACTGAGGCTGAAAGGTTTCCTCGAAGGATTTTTATCTTTTGAAACTACAGGCTGAATTTGAGGGATAAACTCCAGTATCAAAGTTGATCAAACAGAAAAGAGTGTTTCTTCTACAACAGATTTGAAATAGTCCACTTGTAAAAATCACAAAGCTTGAAGCCTACTCAGCAGAGCTGATTCCTCATCTGCACTGATCATCAGCAACTGGCCTCTCTCCTATTTCAGGGTCTCATCTGTGTACACCGGATTAAGGCCTCCTAACTTCTTAAGAAAAGTAGTGTTATAAGTTCACTTTTCTGGCAAGGTTTCCTTAGCAGATGGGTTGAAAAGCAAAACTTTGGTGCCATGACCAATGAATGCAGAGCGGTGCTAGAGAGCCCAAGGTTATTTGTGGTGCTAGCTTTACTCCACTCTCTAAGAACTTCTGTCCAGATCACTGCTGGCAACAAGAATTCCAGGTTAACGCTTGTTTCATTTTTCAGGCTTTGCATTTCAAGAATGGAGAGTTGTTATTGGAAACGCTGCCATGGCTGTCAGTAACAGCCTCGGAAAACAGTTTTTCTTATTTCTGAAGGGAGAAGTTTCCAACCCAGCTTTGGAGTATGCAAATAGTTGAATGACTTGTTGTACAATTGGAAATAAAAATCCATACATTTGCTCGGATTAATGTCTTAACTTATATTTGGCTAAAGAGTCCTTTTCTTGTTACCTTCTTTAAAAAATAGAACCCACAAGCAGAAAGGTGATCTCCTAAAGTGTTGTAACCTTTTAAGTCCATTTGTTGCCACACAACAATAGCATGCCAATATCACATCCAAAGATACAGAATCTTATAGAGATACACACAAATGTATACCTATACATATCTATGTATCTATATCTATCTACCTATACATATCTATACAAATACACACAAGAAAGTTTGGGGTTCCTGATGAGAGTTCTACACGGGTAATGAACAGAGGACTGGTTTGATGTGTCAGACAACTGGGGGGACCAAGAACATATGTTCTGAGCTTTGATTTACTGTCCTGGTTTGTAACTGCCTGCCCTTCCCTTTGGGGGGAACACAGGCCTCTATTTTGCACGGTCTGTTTTGTTTTACTTTGCAGTGTAGACTAGGGGCAGAAGAGTTTGTGGAGCCAAACAGCTCGATGCAGATTCAGTTCCTTTGGTGGTGCCTAAAACTCAGGAGCTGGACTCCACGGTGCCGGTGGGACCCTCCCAACTCAGCCCGTTCCATGAGTCCATCAAGTCCAACTGTCAACCCAGCACTGCCCCAGGAACCCCCAAAGCACTAAAGTGTGTCAGCCATGGCCAGATGCAGGCGCCTCTGAAAGACCTGCCGGGGTGCTGGCTCCGCCTGGGCAACCCATTGCAGTGCCCGAGCCCCCTCCGAAAAACACAGTGAGAAACCTTTCCCCTGCCTCAGCCTCGGGCCACGTGCCCCGGTCCTCCCAGCGCAGGCTCCTTTCCAGCAGCCCCCTCGGCAGAAGGCGGCTCAGGGCTCCCCTCTGCCCCCCCGGCCGGCTCCGCTCCGGCCCCGCTCCCGCCACGGCCCCGCTCGGCTCTGCACGGGGAAGGAACGCGCCCAGCCCCGGCCCGACACCCCGCGGGGGCCGCGCACCGGGGATCCCTCCCCGGGGCTCGCTCACCGGGGGTCACTTGCCCGGTGGTCCCTCCCCGGGGGTCACTTGCCAGGGGTTGTTCACCGCGGGTCGCTCACCGGGGTCCCTCCCCAGGGCTCACTTACCGGGGCTTCTTCACCGCGGGTCGCTCACCGGCTGTCACTTACTGGGGGTCACTCGCCGGGTGTCGCTCAGCAGCAGCCACTCGCCGGGGGCCGCGCACGGGGGTCCTTCCCCCGGGGCCACGCACCGGGGCCACTGCCCGGGGGTCTCTCCCCCGGGGCCGCTGCCCGGGGGCCGCTGCCCGGGGGCCGCTCAGCGGCAGCGCCCCCGCTCCCGGCCCCGCCCGCTCCCACCCTCACCCAAACCCCACCAACCGCCCTTCTCGGCCCCGCCCTCGCCCCGCCCAATCCCCGCCTCGCCCCCACTCCACCGCCTCCCATTGGCTGCGCACGTTCGGCCGTGGAGCGAGGAGCGCGCGGGGAGCGTTGCCTGGAAACCGGCGAGGGAATCCCGGGAATCCCCGAGGCGCCGGCGCTGCCCCGCCACTCCTGGAGCCAGCGTCCGTGCCCGCGCGGGGAGCGGGCACTCAGCGCCTGGCTGCGGCCGCCACAACGGCCAGGGAAGCAGGCGCGCGGAAGGCGCGCTTCGGCCCCCGGCCAGCGAGGAGCCCTAAACTTATATTTGGCTAAAGAGTTCTTTTCTTGTTACCTTCTTTAAAAAATAGAAACCACAAGCAGAAAGGCGATCTCCTAAAGTGTTGTAACCTTTTAAGTCCACTTGTTGCCACACAACAATAGCATGCCAATATCACATCCAAAGATACAGAATCTTATAGAGATACACACAAATAGATATCTATACATATGTATGTGTATATATACATATCTATACAAATACACGCAAGAAAGTTTGGGGTTCCTGATGAGAGTTCTACATGGGTAACAGCGGACTGGTTTGATGTGTCAGACAACTGGGGGGACCATGAATGTAAGCTCTGAGTTTTGATTTATTGTCCTGGTTTGTAACTGCCTGCCTTCCCTTTGGGGGGAACACAGGCCTCTATTTTGCACGGTCTGTTTTGTTTTACTTTGCAGTGTAGACTAGGGGCAGAAGAGTTTGTGGAGCCAAACAGCTCGATGCAGATTCAGTTCCTTTAGTGGTGCCTAAAACTCAGGAGCTGGACTCCACGGTGCCGGTGGAACCCTCCCAACTCCGCCCGTTCCATGATTCCATCAAGTCAACCGTCAGCCCAGCACTGCCCCAGGAACCCCCAAAGCACTAAAGTGTGTCAGCCATGGCCAGATGCAGGCGCCTCTGAAAGACCTGCCGGGGTGCTGGCTCCGCCTGGGCAACCCATTGCAGTGCCCGAGCCCCCTCCGAAAAACACAGCAAGAAACCTTTCTCCAGGAGCTGACATGAAGCTCCCTGCCTCAGCCTCGGGCCACGTGCCCTGGTCCTCCCAGCGCAGGCTCCTTTCCAGCAGCCCCCTCGGCAGAAGGCGGCTCAGGGCTCCCCTCTGCCCCCCCGGCCGGCTCCACTCCGGCCCCGCTCCCGCCACGGCCCCGCTCCGGCCCCGCTCCCGCCACGGCCCCGCTCGGCTCTGCACGGGGAAGGAACGCGCCCAGCCCCGGCCCGACACCCCGCGGGGGCCGCGCACCGGGGATCCCTCCCCGGGGCTCACTCATTGGGGGTCCCTCCCCGGGGCTTACTCACCGGGGGTCACTTGCCCGGTGGTCCCTCCCCGGGGGTCACTTGCCAGGGGTTGTTCACCGCGGGTCGCTCACCGGGGTCCCTCCCCAGGGCTCACTTACTGGGGCTTCTTCACCGCGGGTCGCTCACCAGCTGTCACTTACTGGGGGTCACTCGCCCGGTGTCGCTCAGCAGCAGCCACTCGCCGGGGGCCGCGCACGGGGGTCCTTCCCCCGGGGCCGCGCACCGGGGCCACTACCCGGGGGCCGCTGCCCGGGGGCCGCTCAGCGGCAGAGCCCCCGCTCCCGGCCCCGCCCACTCCCACCCTCACCCAAACCCCACCAACCGCCCTTCTCGGCCCCGCCCTCGCCCCGCCCAATCCCCGCCTCGCCCCGCCCACTCCACCGCCTCCCACTGGCTGCGCACATTCGGCCGTGGAGCGAGGAGCGCGCGGGGAGCGTTGCCTGGAAACTGGCGAGGGAATCCCGGGAATCCCCGAGGCGCCGGCGCTGCCCCGCCACTCCTGGAGCCAGCGGCCGTGCCCGCGCGGGGAGCGGGCACTCAGCGCCTGGCTGCGGCCGCCACAACGGCCAGGGAAGCAGGCGCGCGGAAGGCGCGCTTCGGCCCCCGGCCAGCGAGGAGCCCTAAAAAGAACAAAAGTGTTGAAAGAGAGGGAACTCATCGCACCATCACAGAACATGCTGAGTTGGAAGGGACCCACGAGGAGCGTCGAGTGCAAGCCTTTGCCCGGCACAGGACCGACCCCAAGAGTCACACCGTGTGCCTGAACTCTGCCAGCCTTGGTTTGTGACCACTGCCCTAGAGAGCCTGGTCCAGTGCCAACCACCCTCGGAGGGAAGAACCTTTCCCAAATATCCCCCCTAAACCCACGTGAAAAAAACCTATTTGCAACCAAAAAAAAAAAAGTTTCTATTTTCTTCCTTCCCCTTCTCCTTATTTAGTGTTTACACAACAGTACTGCAGTGCCCTACGGGCTCAAAACTGAACTACTTGAAGTCCTTGCCGTATAGGCTGGATTTTGCCCCTTAGGCAGAGGCTAATCTGTCTGCAGTCCACCAGGACTGCCAGAGCTTGGGGAAGGGATGGAGGCTATCGCAGGAAGGAACAGAGATGCGGAGATATTCCCTGATATTCTACTCTAGAAGCGGCTCAAGAGACAGCCCTGGAGTTGGAAACACTTGCCTTCGTCACTGGACGATCTTGTCCAGCACCACAGAAAGGATCTTCTCCTCTGGCAAAGCCGCAGCTTCCCGGGAGCCGTGGATTGAGAACCGGTGTCTTGGGGACAGGAGCTGCTGGGCCACCTGCTCCTGGGAATCTTAGACGGCAATGGCCTGGGCTCCCACTCCTACCCGCAGCCTTTTGCTGCCATGTGCATCCTCGGCGAGGAGCGGGCTCTGCTCTTCCCCGCCCCTCCCCGGCAGCAGGGAGACCTGGCCAGAGGGGCTCCTGTGTGTGACTCCAGCAGGTCTCCCAAAGGCTCTGGGAGGGATGGAGTCTCTTGCCAGAAGTAACTGAGGTGCCGAGATACTCCGTCCCTTGCTCTTGCAATACTGGATCGGGGAAGAGCCCTGGAGTCGGGAACACCTGCTTTTGCCATAGGAGACAACACAGCAAATGTTCCTGGCACAGGATCTTGATGTGGCACTGGGAGAGCATCAAGGGACGCAAGGATTGGGCACCTCATATTTGGGATAAAGTGTCGTTTGTCTTCAATTTTCGGAGACGAGTGCAGGATTCCGAAAAGAAACAAACAACAGCCTTTATCCCAAAAAAAAAAGCCTGTTTGCTTTCGTTTTGAGAGCCAGTTGGTGGCACAGCCTGGGCACTTCTTGGGCAGCAAGAGCTTCTGTGGTGGTACCTTTTATCTGGCAACAATGTTCATTTGCATTCAATTTTTGGATCTACGTTGGCCATTGCAGAGCAGGGCTGAAAAAAAAGGAAAAGCAGCCCTTTCCTCCAGGAAAGAAAGCCTGGATCCTTTGGCTTCAGGTGCAGTTGGTGGGGCAGCCTAGGCACTCCTTGGGCAGGAAAGAGATTTCTGTGGTGGAACCTTTTGTCTGGCAAGAATCTTCATTTGGATTCAATTTTTTAAAAGGTGGGACAGGCCATTACAGCACAGGGCTGAAAAAAGGGAACAGCAGCTCTTTGCACCAGGAAAAAAAGTCTGGAAGCTTTGGCTCGGAGGTGCAGTTGTTGGGGCAGTCTGGGCACTTCTTGGGCAGAAAGATCTTTCTGTGGTGGCACCTTTTGTCTGGCAGGAATCTTCATTTGCCTTCAATTTTTTAGGAGGTGGGACCGGTCATTGCAGCACAGGGCTGAAAAAAGGGAACAGCACCTCTATCCCTAAGGAAAAAAGTCTGGAAGCTTAGGCTTTGAGATGAAGTTGGTGGGGCAGCCTGGGCACTTCTTGGGCAGCAAAGAGCTTTCTGTGGTGGCACCTTTTGTCTGGCAGGAACCTTCATTTGGATTCAATTTTCCAGGAGGTGGGACAGGCCATTGCAGCACAGGGCTGAAAAAAGGGAACAGCAGCTCTTTCCCTAAGGAAAAAAAGGCTGGAAGCTTTGGCTTTGAGATGAAGTTGGTGGGGCAGCCTGGGCACTTCTTGGGCAGCAAAGAGCTTTCTGTGGTGGCACCTTTTGTCTGGCAGGAACCTTCATTTGGATTCAATTTTCCAGGAGGTGGGACAGGCCATTGCAGCGCAGGGCTGAAAAAAGGGAACAGCAGCTCTTTCCCTAAGGAAAAAAAGGCTGGAAGCTTTGGCTTGGAGGTGCAGTTGGTGGGGCAGCCTGGGCACTTCTTGGGAAGCCAGGAGCTTTCTGTGGTGGTACCTTTTTTCTGGCCGGAATCTTCATTTGCATTTAAATTTCAGGAGGTGGGACAGGCCATTGCAGCGCAGGGTTAAAAAAAGGGAACAGCATCTTTCTCTAAGGAAAAAAAGTCTGGAAGCTTTGGCTTTGAGGTGTAGTTGGTAGGGCAGACTGGGCACTTCTTGGGAAGCAAAGAGCTTTCTGTGGTGGCAACTTTTGTCTGGCAGGAATCTTCATTTGGATTCAATTTTTCAAAAGGTGGGACCGGTCATTGCAGCACAGGGCAGAAAAAAGGGAACAGCAGCTAATTCCACCAGGAAAAAAAGTCTGGATGCTTTCGCTTCTGCTGCAGTTGGTGGGGCAGCCTGGGCACTTCTTGGGCAGTCAGGAGTATTCTGTGGTGGCACCTTTTGTCTGGAACGAATCTTCATTTGGATTCAATTTTTCAGGAGGTGGGACAGGATAATGCAGAGCAGAGTTGAAAAAAGGGAACAGCAGTTCTTTTCCAAAGGAAAAAAGTCTGGAAGCTTTGGCTTGGAGGTGCAGTTGGTGGGGCAGCCTGGGCACTTCTTGGGCAGCAAGAGTTTTCTGTGGTGGCACCTTTTGTATGGAAGAAATCTTCATTTGGATTCTATTTTTCAGGAGGTGGGACAGGTCATTGCAGAATAGGGCTGAAAAAAGTGAACAGCAGGCCTTTCCCTAGGAAAAAAAGTCTGGAAGCTTTGGCTTTGAGGTGTAGTTGTTGAGGCAGACTGGGCACTTCTTGGGAAGGAAGAGTATTCTGTGCTGGCACGTTTTGTCTGGCAGGAATCTTCATTTGCTTTCAAGTTTTTAAAAGGTGGGACCTACCATTGCAGGGCACGGTTAAAAAAAGGGAACAGCAGCTCTTTCCCTAAGGAAAAAAAGTCTGGAAGCTTTGGCTTTGAGGTGTAGTTGTTGAGGCAGACTGGCACTTCTTGGGCAGCAAAGAGCTCTCTGTGGTGGCAACTTTTGTCGGGCAGGAATCTTCATTTGGATTCAATTTTTCAAAAGGTGGGACCGGTCATTGCAGCACAGGGCAGAAAAAAGGGAACAGCAGCTTATTCCACCAGGAAAAAAAGTCTGGATGCTTTCGCTTCTGCTGCAGTTGGTGGGGCAGCCTGGGCACTTCTTGGGCAGCCAGGAGCTTTCTGTGGTGGTACCTTTTGTCTGGCAGGAATCTTCATTTGCATTTAAATTTTAGGATGTGGGACCGGCCATTCCAGCGCAGGGCTGAAAAAAGGGAACAGAAGCTCTTTCCCTAAGGAAAAACAGTCTGGAAACTTTGGCTTTGAGGTGCAGTTGGTGGGGCAGCCTGGGCACTTCTTGGGCAGTAAAGAGCTTTCTGTTGTGGCACCTTTTGTCTGGCAAGAATCTTCATTTGGATTCTATTTCTCAGGAGGTGGGACAGGCCATTGCAGCGCAGGTCTAAAAAAAGGGAACAGCATCTTTCCCGAAGGAAAAACAGTCTGGAAGCTTTGGCTTTGAGGTGCACTTGGTGGGGCAGACTGGGCACTTCTTGGGCAGCAAAGAGTTTTCTGTGGTGGCACCTTTTGTCTGGCAGGAATCTTCATTTGCTTTCAATTTTTCAAAAGGTGGGACCGGTCATTGCAGCACAGGGCTGAAAAAAGGGAACAGCAGCTCTTTCCACCAGGAAAAAAAGTCTGGAAGCTTTGGCTTCTGCTGGAGTTGGGGGGGCAGCCTGGGCACTTCTTGGGTAGCAAGAGTTTTCTGTGGTGGCACCTTTTGTCTGGCAGCAATCTTTATTTGGAGTAAATTGTTCAGGAGGTGGGACAGGCCATTGCAGCGTAGGGCAGAAAAAAGCGAACAGCAGCTCTTTTCCTAAGGAAAAAAAGTCCAGAAGCCTTGGCTTGGAGGTGCAGTTGGCGGGGCAGCCTGGGCAGTTTTTGGGCAGGAAGACCTTTCTGTGGTGGCACATTTTGTCTAGCAGGAATCTTCATTTGGATTGAATTTTCCAGGAGGTTGGACCGGCCATTGCAGCACAGGGCTGAAAAAAGGGAACAGCAGCCCTTTCCCTAGGAAAAACAGTCTGGAAACTTTGGCTTTTAGGTGCAGTTGTTGGGGCAGCCTGGGCACTTCTTGGGCATCAAAGAGATTTCTGTGGTGGCACCTTTTGTCTGGCAGGAATCTTCATTTGGATTCAATTTTTCAGGAGGTGGGACAGGACATTGCAGCACAGGGCTGAAAAAAGGGAACAGCAGGCCTTTCCCTAGGAAAAACAGTCTGGAAGCTTTGGCTTTGAGGTGCATTTGGTGGGGCAGCCTGGGTACTTCTTGGGTAGCAAAAATCTTTCTGCAGTGGCACCTTTTGCGTGGCAAGAATCTGCATTTGGAGCAAACTTTTCAGGAGTTGAGACGGGCCATTGCAGCGCAGGGCTGAAAAAAGGGAACAGCAAGCCTTTTCCTAAGGAAAAAAACTCTGGAAGCTTTGGCTTTGAGGTGCAGTTGGTGGGGCAGCCGGGGCACTTCTTGGGCAGCAAGACCTTTCTGTGGTGGCACCTTTTGTATGGCAGAAATCTTCATTTGGATTCTATATTTCAGGAGGTGGGACAGGCCATTGCAGCACAGGGCTGAGAAAAGGGAACAGCAGCCCTTTCCCTAGGAAAAACAGTCTGGAAGCTTTGGCTTTGAGGTGAAGTTGTTGGGGCAGCCTGGGCACTTCTGGGGCAGCAAAGAGCTTTCTGTGGTGGCACCTTTTGTCTGGTAGGAATCTTCAACTGCTTTCAATTTTTCAAAAGGTGGGACCGGCCATTGCAGCATAGGGTTAAAAAAAGGGAACAGCAGCTCTTTCCCTAAGGAAAAAACTCTGGAACCTTTGGTTTCAGGTGTAGTTGGTGCAGCCTGGGCACTTCTTGGGCTGCAAAGAGCTCTCTGTGGTGGCACCTTCTGTCTGGCAGGAATCTTCATTTACATTTAAATTTCAGGAGGTGGGACAGGCCATTGCAACGCAGGGCTGAAAAAAGGGAACAGCAGCTCATTCCACCATGAAAAAAAGTCTGGAAGCTTTGGCTCAGAGGTGCAGTTGTTGGGACAGCCTGGGCACTTCTTGGGCATCAAAGAGATTTCTGTGGTGGCACCTTCTGTCTGGCAGGAATCTTCATTTGGATTCTATTTTTCAGGAGGTGGGACCGGCCATTGCAGCACAGGGCTGAAAAAAGGGAACAGCAGGCCTTTTCCTAAGGAAAAAAAGTCTGGAAGCTTTGGCTTTGAGGTGCAGTTGGTGGGGCAGCCGGGGCACTTCTTGGGCAGCAAGACCTTCCTGTGGTGGCATATTTTGTCTAGCAGGAATCTTCATTTGGATTGAATTTTCCAGGAGGTTGGACTGGCCATGGCAGCACAGAGCTGAAAAAAGGGAACAGCAGGTCTTTCCCTAGGAAAAACAGTCTGGAAGCTTTGGCTGGGAGGTGTAGTTGGTGTAGGCTGGGCACTTCCTGGGCAGAAAAGAGCTTTCTGTGGTGGCACCCTTTGTCTGGCATGAATCTTCATTTGCATTTAAATTTCAGGAGGTAGGACAGGCCATTGCAACGCAGGGCTGAAAAAGGGGAACAGCAGCTCTTTCCACCAGGAAAAATCTCTGGATCCTTTTGCTTCTGCTGCAATTGGTGGGGCAGCCTGGGCACTTCATGGGCAGCAAGAATTTTCTGTGGTGGCACCTTTTGTCGGGCAGCAATCTTTATTTGGAGTAAATTGTTCAGGAGGTGGGACACGCCATTGCATCGCAGGGCAGAAAAAAGGGAACAGCAGCTCTTTCCATTAGAAAAAATATCAGGAAGCTTTGGCTTTGAGGTGTAGTTGTTGGGGCAGACTGGGCACTTCTTGGGTAGCAAAGAGCTCTCTGTGGTAGAACCTTTTGTCTGGCGGAAATCTGCATTTGGATTCTATATTTCAAAAGGTGGGACAGGCCATTGCAGCACAGGGCTGAGAAAAGGGAACAGCAGGCCTTTCCCTAGGAAAAACAGTCTGGATGCTTTGCCTTTGAGGTGCAGTTGTTGGGGCAGACTAGGCACTTTTTGGGCAGCAAGGCTTTTCTGTGGTGGCACATTTTGTCTAGCAGGAATCTTCATTTGGATTGAATTTTCCAGGATGGTTGGACCGGCCATTGCAGCACAGGGCTGAAAAAAGGGAACAGCAGCTCTTTCCACCAGGAAAAATCTCTGGATCCTTTTGCTTCTGCTGCAGTTGGTGGGGCAGCCTGGGCACTTCATGGGCAGCAAGAATTTTCTGTTGTGGCACCTTTTGTGTGGCAAGAATCGTCATTTGGAGTCAATTATTCAGAAGATGGGACAGGCCATTGCAGTGCAGGGCAGAAAAAAGCGAACAGCAGCTCTTTCCCTAAGGAAAAAAAGTCTGGAAGCTTTGGCTTGGAGGTGCAGTTGTTGGGGCAGCCTGGGCACTTCCTGGGCAGCAAAGAGCTCTCTGTGGTGGCACCTTTTGTCTGGCAGAAATCTTCATTTGGATTCAATTTTTCAGGAGGTGGGACAGGACATTGCAGCACAGGGCTGAAAAAAGGGAGCAGCAGGCCTTTCCCTAGGAAAAACAGTCTGGAAGCTTTGGCTTTGAGGTGCATTTGGTGGGGCAGCCTGGGTACTTCTTGGGTAGCAAAAATCTTTCTGCAGTGGCACCTTTTGCGTGGCAAGAATCTGCATTTGGAGCAAACTTTTCAGGAGTTGAGACTGGCCATTGCAGCGCAGGGCTGAAAAAAGGGAACAGCAGGCCTTTTCCTAAGGAAAAAAACTCTGGAAGCTTTGGCTTTGAGGTGCAGTTGGTGGGGCAGCCGGGGCACTTCTTGGGCAGCAAGACCTTTCTGTGGTGGCACCTTTTGTATGGCAGAAATCTTCATTTGGATTCTATATTTCAGGAGGTGGGACAGGCCATTGCAGCACAGGGCTGAGAAAAGGGAACAGCAGCCCTTTCCCTAGGAAAAACAGTCTGGAAGCTTTGGCTTGGAGGTGTAGTTGTTGGGGCAGCCTGGGCACTTCTGGGGCAGCAAAGAGCTTTCTGTGGTGGCACCTTTTGTCTGGCAGGAATCTTCATCTGCTTTCAATTTTTCAAAAGGTGGGACCGGCCATTGCAGCATAGGGTTAAAAAAAGGGAACAGCAGCTCTTTCCCTAAGGAAAAAAAGTCTGGAACCTTTGGCTTCAGGTGTAGTTGGTGCAGCCTGGGCACTTCTTGGGCAGCAAGACCTTCCTGTGGTGGCACATTTTGTCTAGCAGGAATCTTCATTTGCCTTCAATTTTTCAAAAGGTGGGACGGGCCATTGCAGCGCAGGGCAGAAAAAAGGGAACAGCAGCTCTTTCCCTAAGGAAAAAAAGTGTGGAACCTTTGGCTTTGAGGTGCAGTTATTGGGACAGCCTGGGCACTTCTTGGGCAGCAAAGAGCTCTCTGTGGTGGCACTTTTGACTGGCATCAATCTTCATTTGCTTTCAATTTCTTCAGGAGGTGGGACAGGCCATTGCAACGCAGGGCAGAAAAAAAGGGAACAGCAGCTCATTCCACCATGAAAAAAAGTCTGGAAGCTTTGGCTCAGAGGTGCAGTTGTTGGGGCAGCCTGGGCACTTCTTGGGCAGCAAAGAGATTTCTGTGGTGGCACCTTCTGTCTGGCAGGAATCTTCATTTGGATTCAATTTTTCAGGAGGTGGGACCGACCATTGCAGCACAGGGCTGAAAAAAGGGAACAGCAGGCCTTTTCCTAAGGAAAAAAAGTCTGGAAGCTTTGGTTTTGAGGTGCAGTTGGTGGGGCAGCCTGGGCACTTCTTGGGCAGCAAGACCTTCCTGTGGTGGCACATTTTGTCTAGCAGGAATCTTCATTTGGATTGAATTTTCCAGGAGGTTGGACCGGCCATTGCAGCACAGGGCTGAAAAAAGGGAACAGCATCTCTTTCCACCAGGAAAAATCTCTGGATCCTTTTGCTTCTGCTGCAATTGGTGGGGCAGCCTGGGCACTTCATGGGCAGCAAGAATTTTCTGTGGTGGCACCTTTTGTCAGGCAGCAATCTTTATTTGGAGTAAATTGTTCAGGAGGTGGGACACGCCATTGCATCGCAGGGCAGAAAAAAGGGAACAGCAGCTCTTTCCATTAGAAACAATATCAGGAAGCTTTGGCTTTGAGGTGTAGTTGTTGTGGCAGCCTGGGCACTTCTTGGGCAGCAAGGAGCTCTCTGCGGTGGCACCTTTTGTATGGCAGAAATCTTCATTTGGATTCTATTTTTCAGGAGGTGGGACCGGCCATTGCAGCACAGGGCTGAAAAAAGGGAACAGCAGGCCTTTCCCTAGGAAAAACAGTCTGGAAGCTTTGGCTTGGAGGTGTAGTTGGTGTAGGCTGGGCAATTCTGGGGCAGGAAGAGTTTTCTGTGGTGGCACCTTTTGTCTGGCAGCAATCTTCATTTGCTTTCAATTTTTCAAAAGGTGGGACCGACCATTGCAACGCAGGGCTGAAAAAATGGAACAGCAGCTCTTTCCCTAAGGAAAAAAAGTCTGGAAGCTTTGGCTTGGAGGTGCAGTTGGTGGGGCAGCCTGGGCACTTCTTAGACAGCAAAGAGCATTCTGTGGTGGCACCTTTTGTCTGGCAGAAATCTTCATTTGGATTCTATTTTTCAGGAGGTGGGACAGGCCATTGCAGCACAGGGCCTAAAAAAGTGAACAGCATCTTTCCCTAAGGAAAAAAAGTCTGGAAGCTTCGGCTTTGAGGTGTAGTTGTTGGGGCAGACTGGGCACTTCATGGGCAGCAAGAGTTTTCTGAGGTGGCACCTTTTGTCTGGCAGCAATCTTTATTTGGAGTAAATTGTTCAGGAGGTGGGACAGGCCATTGCAGCGTAGGGCAGAAAAAAGCGAACAGCAGCTCTTTTCCTAAGGAAAAAAAGTCCAGAAGCTTTGGCTTGGAGGTGCAGTTGGCGGGGCAGCCTGGGCAGTTTTTGGGCAGGAAGACCTTTTTGTGGTGGCACATTTTGTCTAGCAGGAATCTTCATTTGGATTGAATTTTCCAGGAGGTTGGACTGGCCATTGCAGCACAGGGCTGAAAAAAGGGAACAGCAGCCCTTTCCCTAGGAAAAACAGTCTGGAAACTTTGGCTTTTAGGTGCAGTTGTTGGGGCAGCCTGAGCACTTCTTGGGCATCAAAGAGATTTCTGTGGTGGCACCTTTTGTCTGGCAGGAATCTTCATTTGGATTCAATTTTTCAGGAGGTGGGACAGGCCATTGCAGCGCAGGGTTGAAAAAAGGGAACAGCAGCTCTTTCCACCAGGAAAAACAGTCTGGAACCTTTCGCTTGGAGGTGCAGTTGGTGGGGTAGCCTGGGCACTTCTTGGGCAGCCAGGAGCTTTCTTTGGTGGTACCTTGTTTCTGGCAGGAATCTTCATTTGCACTCAGTTTTTCAGGAGGTACACCGGCAATTGCAGCGCAGGGCAGAAAAAAGCAAACAGCAGCTCTTTTCCTAAGGAAAACAAGTCTAGAAGCCTTGGCTTGGAGGTGCAGTTGGTGGGGCAGCCTGGGCACCTCTTGGGCAGCAAAGAGCTTTCCGTGGTGGCACCTTTTGTATGGCAGCAATCTTTATTTGGAGAAAATTGTTCAGGAGGTGGGACCGGCCATTTCAGCGCAGGGCAGAAGAAAGGGAACAGAAGCTCTTTCCGTTAGGAAAAACAGTCTGGAAGCTTTGGCTTGGAGGTGTAGTTTTTGGGGCAGCCTGGGCACTTCTTGGGCAGCAAAGAGCTCTCTGTGGTGGCACCTTTTGTCTGGCAGAAATCTTCATTTGGATTCTATTTTTCAGGAGGTGGAACAGGCCATTTCAGCGCAGGGCAGAAAAAAAGGAAAAGCATCTCTTTCCACCAGGAATAAAAGTCTGGAACCTTTGGCTTGGAGGTGCAGTTGGTGGGGTAGCCTGGGCACTTCTTGGGAAGCCAGGAGCTTTCTGTGGTGGCACCTTTTGTCTGGCAGGAATCTTTATTTGAATTAAAATTTCAGGAGGTGGGACCGGCCATTGCAGCGCAGGGTTGAAAAAGGGAACAGAAGCTCTTTCCCTAAGGAAAAAAGTCTGGAAGCTTTGGCTTGGAGCTGCAGTTGGTGGGGCAGCTTGGGTACTTCTTGGGCAGCAAAGAGCATTCTGTGGTGGCACCTTTGTCTGGCATCAATCTTCCTTTGGATTTTATTTTTCAGGAGGTGGGACCTGTCATTGCAGCAAATGGCTGAAAAAAGGGAACAGCAGCTCTTTCCACCAGGAAAAAAAGTCTGGATCCTTTTGCTTCTGCTGCAGTTGGTGGGGCAGCCTGGGCACTTCTTGGGCAGCAAAGAGCATTCTGTGGTGGCACCTTTGTCTGGCATCAATCTTCCTTTGGATTTTATTTTTCAGGAGGTGGGACCTGTCATTGCAGCAAATGGCTGAAAAAAGGGAACAGCAGCTCTTTCCACCAGGAAAAAAAGTCTGGATCCTTTTGCTTCTGCTGCAGTTGGTGGGGCAGCCTGGGCACTTCTTGGGCAGCAAAGAGCATTCTCTGGTGGCACCTTTTGTCTGGCAGCAACCTTTATTTGAATTAAATTCTTCAGGAGGTGGGACACGCCATTGCATCGCAGGGCAGAAAAAAGTGAACAGCAGGCCTTTCCCTAGGAAAAACAGTCTGGAAGCTTTGGCTTTGAGGTGTAGTTGTTGTGGCAGCTTGGGTACTTCTTGGGCAGCAAAGAGATTTCTGTGGTGGCACCTTTTGTCTGGCAGGAATCTTCATCTGCTTTCAATTTTTCAAAAGGTGGGACCGGCCATTGCAGCATAGGGTTAAAAAAAGGGAACAGCAGTTCTTTCCCTAAGGAAAAAAAGTCTGGAACCTTTGGCTTCAGGTGTAGTTGTTGTGGCAGCCTGGGAACTTCTTGGGCAGCAAAGAGCTTTCTGTGGTGGCACCTTTTGTATGGCAGCAACCTTTATTTGAATTAAATTCTTCAGGAGGTGGGACAGGCCATTGCAGTGCAGGGCAGAAAAAAGCGAACAGCAGCTCTTTCCCTAAGGAAAAAAAGTCTGGAAGCTTTGGCTTGGAGGTGCAGTTGTTGGGGCAGCCGGGGCACTTCTTGGGCAGCAAAGAGCTCTCTGTGGTGGCACCTTTTGTCTGGCAGAAATCTTCATTTGGATTCAATTTTTCAGGAGGTGGGACAGGACATTGCAGCACAGGGCTGAAAAAAGGGAGCAGCAGGCCTTTCCCTAGGAAAAACAGTCTGGAAGCTTTGGCTTTGAGGTGCATTTGGTGGGGCAGCCTGGGTACTTCTTGGGTAGCAAAAATCTTTCTGCAGTGGCACCTTTTGCGTGGCAAGAATCTGCATTTGGAGCAAACTTTTCAGGAGTTGAGACTGGCCATTGCAGCGCAGGGCTGAAAAAAGGGAACAGCAGGCCTTTTCCTAAGGAAAAAAACTCTGGAAGCTTTGGCTTTGAGGTGCAGTTGGTGGGGCAGCCGGGGCACTTCTTGGGCAGCAAGACCTTTCTGTGGTGGCACCTTTTGTATGGCAGAAATCCTCATTTGGATTCTATATTTCAGGAGGTGGGACAGGCCATTGCAGCACAGGGCTGAGAAAAGGGAACAGCAGCCCTTTCCCAAGGAAAAACAGTCTGGAAGCTTTGGCTTGGAGGTGTAGTTGTTGGGGCAGCCTGGGCACTTCTGGGGCAGCAAAGAGCTTTCTGTGGTGGCACCTTCTGTCTGGCAGCAATCTTTATTTGGAGTAAATTGTTCAGGAGGTGGGACACGCCATTGCATCGCAGGGCAGAAAAAAGGGAACAGCAGCTCTTTCCATTAGAAAAAATATCAGGAAGCTTTGGCTTTGAGGTGTAGTTGTTGTGGCAGCCTGGGCACTTCTTGGGCAGCAAGGAGCTCTCTTCAGTGGCACCTTTTGTATGGCAGAAATCTTCATTTGGATTCTATTTTTCAGGAGGTGGGACCGGCCATTGCAGCACAGGGCTGAAAAAAGGGAACAGCAGGCCTTTCCCTAGGAAAAACAGTCTGGAAGCTTTGGCTTGGAGGTGTAGTTGGTGTAGGCTGGGCACTTCTGGGGCAGGAAGAGTTTTCTGTGGTGGCACCTTTTGTCTGGCAGCAATCTTCATTTGCTTTCAATTTTTCAAAAGGTGGGACCGACCATTGCAACGCAGGGCTGAAAAAATGGAACAGCAGCTCTTTCCCTAAGGAAAAAAAGTCTGGAAGCTTTGGCTTGGAGGTGCAGTTAATGGGACAGCCTGGGCACTTCTTGGGCAGAAAGACCTTTCTGTGGTGGCACCTTTTGTCTGGCAGGAATCTTCATTTGCTTTCAATTTTTTAAAAGGTGGGACCGGCCATTGCAACGCAGGGCAGAAAAAAGGGAACAGAAGCTGTTTCCCTAAGGAAAAAAAGTCTGGAAGCTTTGGCTTGGAGGTGCAGTTGGTGGGGCAGCCTGGGCACTTCTTAGACAGCAAAGAGCATTCTGTGGTGGCACCTTTTGTCTGGCAGAAATCTTCATTTGGATTCTATTTTTCAGGAGGTGGGACAGGCCATTGCAGCACAGGGCCTAAAAAAGTGAACAGCATCTTTCCCTAAGGAAAAACAGTCTGGAAGCTTTGGCTTTGAGGTGTAGTTGTTGGGGCAGACTGGGCACTTCATGGGCAGCAAGAGTTTTCTGAGGTGGCACCTTTTGTCTGGCAGCAATCTTTATTTGGAGTAAATTGTTCAGGAGGTGGGACAGGCCATTGCAGCGTAGGGCAGAAAAAAGCGAACAGCAGCTCTTTTCCTAAGGAAAAAAAGTCCAGAAGCTTTGGCTTGGAGGTGCAGTTGGCGGGGCAGCCTGGGCAGTTTTTGGGCAGCAAAGAGCTTTCCGTGGTGGCACCTTTTGTATGGCAGCAATCTTTATTTGGAGAAAATTGTTCAGGAGGTGGGACCGGCCATTTCAGCGCAGGGCAGAAGAAAGGGAACAGAAGCTCTTTCCGTTAGGAAAAACAGTCTGGAAGCTTTGGCTTTGAGGTGTAGTTTTTGGGGCAGCCTGGGCACTTCTTGGGCAGCAAAGAGCTCTCTGTGGTGGCACCTTTTGTCTGGCAGAAATCTTCATTTGGATTCTATTTTTCAGGAGGTGGAACAGGCCATTTCAGCGCAGGGCAGAAAAAAAGGAAAAGCATCTCTTTCCACCAGGAATAAAAGTCTGGAACCTTTGGCTTGGAGGTGCAGTTGGTGGGGTAGCCTGGGCACTTCTTGGGAAGCCAGGAGCTTTCTGTGGTGGCACCTTTTGTCTGGCAGGAATCTTTATTTGAATTAAAATTTCAGGAGGTGGGACCGGCCATTGCAGCGCAGGGTTGAAAAAGGGAACAGAAGCTCTTTCCCTAAGGAAAAAAGTCTGGAAGCTTTGGCTTGGAGCTGCAGTTGGTGGGGCAGCTTGGGTACTTCTTGGGCAGCAAAGAGCATTCTGTGGTGGCACCTTTGTCTGGCATCAATCTTCCTTTGGATTTTATTTTTCAGGAGGTGGGACCTGTCATTGCAGCAAATGGCTGAAAAAAGGGAACAGCAGCTCTTTCCACCAGGAAAAAAAGTCTGGATCCTTTTGCTTCTGCTGCAGTTGGTGGGGCAGCCTGGGCACTTCTTGGGCAGCAAAGAGCATTCTGTGGTTGGCACCTTTGTCTGGCATCAATCTTCCTTTGGATTTTATTTTTCAGGAGGTGGGACCTGTCATTGCAGCAAATGGCTGAAAAAAGCGAACAGCAGCTCTTTCCCTAAGGAAAAAAAGTCTGGAAGCTTTGGCTTGGAGGTGCAGTTGTTGGGGCAGCCGGGGCACTTCTTGGGCAGCAAAGAGCTCTCTGTGGTGGCACCTTTTGTCTGGCAGAAATCTTCATTTGGATTCAATTTTTCAGGAGGTGGGACAGGACATTGCAGCACAGGGCTGAAAAAAGGGAGCAGCAGGCCTTTCCCTAGGAAAAACAGTCTGGAAGCTTTGGCTTTGAGGTGCATTTGGTGGGGCAGCCTGGGTACTTCTTGGGTAGCAAAAATCTTTCTGCAGTGGCACCTTTTGCGTGGCAAGAATCTGCATTTGGAGCAAACTTTTCAGGAGTTGAGACTGGCCATTGCAGCGCAGGGCTGAAAAAAGGGAACAGCAGGCCTTTTCCTAAGGAAAAAAACTCTGGAAGCTTTGGCTTTGAGGTGCAGTTGGTGGGGCAGCCGGGGCACTTCTTGGGCAGCAAGACCTTTCTGTGGTGGCACCTTTTGTATGGCAGAAATCTTCATTTGGATTCTATATTTCAGGAGGTGGGACAGGCCATTGCAGCACAGGGCTGAGAAAAGGGAACAGCAGCCCTTTCCCTAGGAAAAACAGTCTGGAAGCTTTGGCTTGGAGGTGTAGTTGTTGGGGCAGCCTGGGCACTTCTGGGGCAGCAAAGAGCTTTCTGTGGTGGCACCTTCTGTCTGGCAGGAATCTTCATCTGCTTTCAATTTTTCAAAATGTGGACCGGCCATTGCAGCATAGGGTTAAAAAAAGGGAACAGCAGCTCTTTCCCTAAGGAAAAAAAGTCTGGAACCTTTGGCTTCAGGTGTAGTTGGTGCAGCCTGGGCACTTCTTGGGCAGCAAGACCTTCCTGTGGTGGCACATTTTGTCTAGCAGGAATCTTCATTTGCCTTCAATTTTTCAAAAGGTGGGACGGGCCATTGCAGCGCAGGGCAGAAAAAAGGGAACAGCAGCTCTTTCCCTAAGGAAAAAAAGTGTGGAACCTTTGGCTTTGAGTTGCAGTTATTGGGACAGCCTGGGCACTTCTTAGACAGCAAAGAGCATTCTGTGGTGGCACCTTTTGTCTGGCAGAAATCTTCATTTGGATTCTATTTTTCAGGAGGTGGGACAGGCCATTGCAGCACAGGGCCTAAAAAAGTGAACAGCATCTTTCCCTAAGGAAAAAAAGTCTGGAAGCTTTGGCTTTGAGGTGTAGTTGTTGGGGCAGACTGGGCACTTCATGGGCAGCAAGAGTTTTCTGAGGTGGCACCTTTTGTCTGGCAGCAATCTTTATTTGGAGTAAATTGTTCAGGAGGTGGGACAGGCCATTGCAGCGTAGGGCAGAAAAAAGCAAACAGCAGCTCTTTTCCTAAGGAAAAAAAGTCCAGAAGCTTTGGCTTGGAGGTGCAGTTGGCGGGGCAGCCTGGGCAGTTTTTGGGCAGGAAGACCTTTTTGTGGTGGCACATTTTGTCTAGCAGGAATCTTCATTTGGATTGAATTTTCCAGGAGGTTGGACTGGCCATTGCAGCACAGGGCTGAAAAAAGGGAACAGCAGCCCTTTCCCTAGGAAAAACAGTCTGGAAACTTTGGCTTTTAGGTGCAGTTGTTGGGGCAGCCTGAGCACTTCTTGGGCATCAAAGAGATTTCTGTGGTGGCACCTTTTGTCTGGCAGGAATCTTCATTTGGATTCAATTTTTCAGGAGGTGGGACAGGCCATTGCAGCGCAGGGTTGAAAAAAGGGAACAGCAGCTCTTTCCACCAGGAAAAACAGTCTGGAACCTTTCGCTTGGAGGTGCAGTTGGTGGGGTAGCCTGGGCACTTCTTGGGCAGCCAGGAGCTTTCTTTGGTGGTACCTTGTTTCTGGCAGGAATCTTCATTTGCACTCAGTTTTTCAGGAGGTACACCGGCAATTGCAGCGCAGGGCAGAAAAAAGCAAACAGCAGCTCTTTTCCTAAGGAAAACAAGTCTAGAAGCCTTGGCTTGGAGGTGCAGTTGGTGGGGCAGCCTGGGCACCTCTTGGGCAGCAAAGAGCTTTCCGTGGTGGCACCTTTTGTATGGCAGCAATCTTTATTTGGAGAAAATTGTTCAGGAGGTGGGACCGGCCATTTCAGCGCAGGGCAGAAGAAAGGGAACAGAAGCTCTTTCCGTTAGGAAAAACAGTCTGGAAGCTTTGGCTTTGAGGTGTAGTTTTTGGGGCAGCCTGGGCACTTCTTGGGCAGCAAAGAGCTCTCTGTGGTGGCACCTTTTGTCTGGCAGAAATCTTCATTTGGATTCTATTTTTCAGGAGGTGGAACAGGCCATTTCAGCGCAGGGCAGAAAAAAAGGAAAAGCATCTCTTTCCACCAGGAATAAAAGTCTGGAACCTTTGGCTTGGAGGTGCAGTTGGTGGGGTAGCCTGGGCACTTCTTGGGAAGCCAGGAGCTTTCTGTGGTGGCACCTTTTGTCTGGCAGGAATCTTTATTTGAATTAAAATTTCAGGAGGTGGGACCGGCCATTGCAGCGCAGGGTTGAAAAAGGGAACAGAAGCTCTTTCCCTAAGGAAAAAAGTCTGGAAGCTTTGGCTTGGAGCTGCAGTTGGTGGGGCAGCTTGGGTACTTCTTGGGCAGCAAAGAGCATTCTGTGGTGGCACCTTTGTCTGGCATCAATCTTCCTTTGGATTTTATTTTTCAGGAGGTGGGACCTGTCATTGCAGCAAATGGCTGAAAAAAGGGAACAGCAGCTCTTTCCACCAGGAAAAAAAGTCTGGATCCTTTTGCTTCTGCTGCAGTTGGTGGGGCAGCCTGGGCACTTCTTGGGCAGCAAAGAGCATTCTGTGGTGGCACCTTTGTCTGGCATCAATCTTCCTTTGGATTTTATTTTTCAGGAGGTGGGACCTGTCATTGCAGCAAATGGCTGAAAAAAGGGAACAGCAGCTCTTTCCACCAGGAAAAAAAGTCTGGATCCTTTTGCTTCTGCTGCAGTTGGTGGGGCAGCCTGGGCACTTCTTGGGCAGCAAAGAGCATTCTCTGGTGGCACCTTTTGTCTGGCAGCAACCTTTATTTGAATTAAATTCTTCAGGAGGTGGGACACGCCATTGCATCGCAGGGCAGAAAAAAGTGAACAGCAGGCCTTTCCCTAGGAAAAACAGTCTGGATGCTTTGGCTTTGAGGTGTAGTTGTTGTGGCAGCCTGGGCACTTCTTGGGCAGCAAAGAGATTTCTGTGGTGGCACCTTTTGTCTGGCAGGAATCTTCATCTGCTTTCAATTTTTCAAAAGGTGGGACCGGCCATTGCAGCATAGGGTTAAAAAAAGGGAACAGCAGTTCTTTCCGTAAGGAAAAAAAGTCTGGAACCTTTGGCTTCAGGTGTAGTTGTTGTGGCAGCCTGGGAACTTCTTGGGCAGCAAAGAGCTTTCTGTGGTGGCACCTTTTGTATGGCAGCAACCTTTATTTGAATTAAATTCTTCAGGAGGTGGGACACGCCATTGCAGTGCAGGGCAGAAAAAAGCGAACAGCAGCTCTTTCCCTAAGGAAAAAAAGTCTGGAAGCTTTGGCTTGGAGGTGCAGTTGGTGGGGCAGCCGGGGCACTTCTTGGGCAGCAAAGAGCTCTCTGTGGTGGCACCTTTTGTCTGGCAGAAATCTTCATTTGGATTCAATTTTTCAGGAGGTGGGACAGGACATTGCAGCACAGGGCTGAAAAAAGGGAGCAGCAGGCCTTTCCCTAGGAAAAACAGTCTGGAAGCTTTGGCTTTGAGGTGCATTTGGTGGGGCAGCCTGGGTACTTCTTGGGTAGCAAAAATCTTTCTGCAGTGGCACCTTTTGCGTGGCAAGAATCTGCATTTGGAGCAAACTTTTCAGGAGTTGAGACTGGCCATTGCAGCGCAGGGCTGAAAAAAGGGAACAGCAGGCCTTTTCCTAAGGAAAAAAACTCTGGAAGCTTTGGCTTTGAGGTGCAGTTGGTGGGGCAGCCGGGGCACTTCTTGGGCAGCAAGACCTTTCTGTGGTGGCACCTTTTGTATGGCAGAAATCTTCATTTGGATTCTATATTTCAGGAGGTGGGACAGGCCATTGCAGCACAGGGCTGAGAAAAGGGAACAGCAGCCCTTTCCCTAGGAAAAACAGTCTGGAAGCTTTGGCTTGGAGGTGTAGTTGTTGGGGCAGCCTGGGCACTTCTGGGGCAGCAAAGAGCTTTCTGTGGTGGCACCTTCTGTCTGGCAGGAATCTTCATCTGCTTTCAATTTTTCAAAATGTGGACCGGCCATTGCAGCATAGGGTTAAAAAAAGGGAACAGCAGCTCTTTCCCTAAGGAAAAAAAGTCTGGAACCTTTGGCTTCAGGTGTAGTTGGTGCAGCCTGGGCACTTCTTGGGCAGCAAGACCTTCCTGTGGTGGCACATTTTGTCTAGCAGGAATCTTCATTTGCCTTCAATTTTTCAAAAGGTGGGACGGGCCATTGCAGCGCAGGGCAGAAAAAAGGGAACAGCAGCTCTTTCCCTAAGGAAAAAAAGTGTGGAACCTTTGGCTTTGAGTTGCAGTTATTGGGACAGCCTGGGCACTTCTTAGACAGCAAAGAGCATTCTGTGGTGGCACCTTTTGTCTGGCAGAAATCTTCATTTGGATTCTATTTTTCAGGAGGTGGGACAGGCCATTGCAGCACAGGGCCTAAAAAAGTGAACAGCATCTTTCCCTAAGGAAAAAAAGTCTGGAAGCTTTGGCTTTGAGGTGTAGTTGTTGGGGCAGACTGGGCACTTCATGGGCAGCAAGAGTTTTCTGAGGTGGCACCTTTTGTCTGGCAGCAATCTTTATTTGGAGTAAATTGTTCAGGAGGTGGGACAGGCCATTGCAGCGTAGGGCAGAAAAAAGCAAACAGCAGCTCTTTTCCTAAGGAAAAAAAGTCCAGAAGCTTTGGCTTGGAGGTGCAGTTGGCGGGGCAGCCTGGGCAGTTTTTGGGCAGGAAGACCTTTTTGTGGTGGCACATTTTGTCTAGCAGGAATCTTCATTTGGATTGAATTTTCCAGGAGGTTGGACTGGCCATTGCAGCACAGGGCTGAAAAAAGGGAACAGCAGCCCTTTCCCTAGGAAAAACAGTCTGGAAACTTTGGCTTTTAGGTGCAGTTGTTGGGGCAGCCTGAGCACTTCTTGGGCATCAAAGAGATTTCTGTGGTGGCACCTTTTGTCTGGCAGGAATCTTCATTTGGATTCAATTTTTCAGGAGGTGGGACAGGCCATTGCAGCGCAGGGTTGAAAAAAGGGAACAGCAGCTCTTTCCACCAGGAAAAACAGTCTGGAACCTTTCGCTTGGAGGTGCAGTTGGTGGGGTAGCCTGGGCACTTCTTGGGCAGCCAGGAGCTTTCTTTGGTGGTACCTTGTTTCTGGCAGGAATCTTCATTTGCACTCAGTTTTTCAGGAGGTACACCGGCAATTGCAGCGCAGGGCAGAAAAAAGCAAACAGCAGCTCTTTTCCTAAGGAAAACAAGTCTAGAAGCCTTGGCTTGGAGGTGCAGTTGGTGGGGCAGCCTGGGCACCTCTTGGGCAGCAAAGAGCTTTCCGTGGTGGCACCTTTTGTATGGCAGCAATCTTTATTTGGAGAAAATTGTTCAGGAGGTGGGACCGGCCATTTCAGCGCAGGGCAGAAGAAAGGGAACAGAAGCTCTTTCCGTTAGGAAAAACAGTCTGGAAGCTTTGGCTTGGAGGTGTAGTTTTTGGGGCAGCCTGGGCACTTCTTGGGCAGCAAAGAGCTCTCTGTGGTGGCACCTTTTGTCTGGCAGAAATCTTCATTTGGATTCTATTTTTCAGGAGGTGGAACAGGCCATTTCAGCGCAGGGCAGAAAAAAAGGAAAAGCATCTCTTTCCACCAGGAATAAAAGTCTGGAACCTTTGGCTTGGAGGTGCAGTTGGTGGGGTAGCCTGGGCACTTCTTGGGAAGCCAGGAGCTTTCTGTGGTGGCACCTTTTGTCTGGCAGGAATCTTTATTTGAATTAAAATTTCAGGAGGTGGGGACCGGCCATTGCAGCGCAGGGTTGAAAAAGGGAACAGAAGCTCTTTCCCTAAGGAAAAAAGTCTGGAAGCTTTGGCTTGGAGCTGCAGTTGGTGGGGCAGCTTGGGTACTTCTTGGGCAGCAAAGAGCATTCTGTGGTGGCACCTTTGTCTGGCATCAATCTTCCTTTGGATTTTATTTTTCAGGAGGTGGGACCTGTCATTGCAGCAAATGGCTGAAAAAAGGGAACATGCAGCTCTTTCCACCAGGAAAAAAAGTCTGGATCCTTTTGCTTCGCTGCAGTTGGTGGGGCAGCCTGGGCACTTCTTGGGCAGCAAAGAGCATTCTGTGGTGGCACCTTTGTCTGGCATCAATCTTCCTTTGGATTTTATTTTTCAGGAGGTGGGACCTGTCATTGCAGCAAATGGCTGAAAAAAGGGAACAGCAGCTCTTTCCACCAGGAAAAAAAGTCTGGATCCTTTTGCTTCTGCTGCAGTTGGTGGGGCAGCCTGGGCACTTCTTGGGCAGCAAAGAGCATTCTCTGGTGGCACCTTTTGTCTGGCAGCAACCTTTATTTGAATTAAATTCTTCAGGAGGTGGGACACGCCATTGCATCGCAGGGCAGAAAAAAGTGAACAGCAGGCCTTTCCCTAGGAAAAACAGTCTGGAAGCTTTGGCTTTGAGGTGTAGTTGTTGTGGCAGCCTGGGCACTTCTTGGGCAGCAAAGAGATTTCTGTGGTGGCACCTTTTGTCTGGCAGGAATCTTCATCTGCTTTCAATTTTTCAAAAGGTGGGACCGGCCATTGCAGCATAGGGTTAAAAAAAGGGAACAGCAGTTCTTTCCCTAAGGAAAAAAAGTCTGGAACCTTTGGCTTCAGGTGTAGTTGTTGTGGCAGCCTGGGAACTTCTTGGGCAGCAAAGAGCTTTCTGTGGTGGCACCTTTTGTATGGCAGCAACCTTTATTTGAATTAAATTCTTCAGGAGGTGGGACACGCCATTGCAGTGCAGGGCAGAAAAAAGCGAACAGCAGCCCTTTCCCTAAGGAAAAAAAGTCTGGAAGCTTTGGCTTGGAGGTGCAGTTGGTGGGGCAGCCGGGGCACTTCTTGGGCAGCAAAGAGCTCTCTGTGGTGGCACCTTTTGTCTGGCAGAAATCTTCATTTGGATTCAATTTTTCAGGAGGTGGGACAGGACATTGCAGCACAGGGCTGAAAAAAGGGAGCAGCAGGCCTTTCCCTAGGAAAAACAGTCTGGAAGCTTTGGCTTTGAGGTGCATTTGGTGGGGCAGCCTGGGTACTTCTTGGGTAGCAAAAATCTTTCTGCAGTGGCACCTTTTGCGTGGCAAGAATCTGCATTTGGAGCAAACTTTTCAGGAGTTGAGACTGGCCATTGCAGCGCAGGGCTGAAAAAAGGGAACAGCAGGCCTTTTCCTAAGGAAAAAAACTCTGGAAGCTTTGGCTTTGAGGTGCAGTTGGTGGGGCAGCCGGGGCACTTCTTGGGCAGCAAGACCTTTCTGTGGTGGCACCTTTTGTATGGCAGAAATCTTCATTTGGATTCTATATTTCAGGAGGTGGGACAGGCCATTGCAGCACAGGGCTGAGAAAAGGGAACAGCAGCCCTTTCCCTAGGAAAAACAGTCTGGAAGCTTTGGCTTGGAGGTGTAGTTGTTGGGGCAGCCTGGGCACTTCTGGGGCAGCAAAGAGCTTTCTGTGGTGGCACCTTCTGTCTGGCAGGAATCTTCATCTGCTTTCAATTTTTCAAAAGGTGGGACCGGTCATTGCAGCATAGGGTTAAAAAAAGGGAACAGCAGCTCTTTCCCTAAGGAAAAAAAGTCTGGAACCTTTGGCTTCAGGTGTAGTTGGTGCAGCCTGGGCACTTCTTGGGCAGCAAGACCTTCCTGTGGTGGCACATTTTGTCTAGCAGGAATCTTCATTTGCCTTCAATTTTTCAAAAGGTGGGACGGGCCATTGCAGCGCAGGGCAGAAAAAAGGGAACAGCAGCTCTTTCCCTAAGGAAAAAAAGTGTGGAACCTTTGGCTTTGAGTTGCAGTTATTGGGACAGCCTGGGCACTTCTTGGGCAGCAAAGAGCTCTCTGTGGTGGCACTTTTGACTGGCATCAATCTTCATTTGCTTTCAATTTCTTCAGGAGGTGGGACAGGCCATTGCAACGCAGGGCAGAAAAAAAGGGAACAGCAGCTCATTCCACCATGAAAAAAAGTCTGGAAGCTTTGGCTCAGAGGTGCAGTTGTTGGGGCAGCCTGGGCACTTCTTGGGCAGCAAAGAGATTTCTGTGGTGGCACCTTCTGTCTGGCAGGAATCTTCATTTGGATTCAATTTTTCAGGAGGTGGGACCGGCCATTGCAGCACAGGGCTGAAAAAAGGGAACAGCAGGCCTTTTCCTAAGGAAAAAAAGTCTGGAAGCTTTGGCTTTGAGGTGCAGTTGGTGGGGCAGCCTGGGCACTTCTTGGGCAGCAAGACCTTCCTGTGGTGGCACCTTTTGTCTGGCAGGAATCTTCATTTGGATAGAATTTTCCAGGATGTTGGACCGGCCATTGCAGCACAGGGCTGAAAAAAGGGAACAGCATCTCTTTCCACCAGGAAAAATCTCTGGATCCTTTTGCTTCTGCTGCAATTGGTGGGGCAGCCTGGGCACTTCATGGGCAGCAAGAATTTTCTGTGGTGGCACCTTTTGTCGGGCAGCAATCTTTATTTGGAGTAAATTGTTCAGGAGGTGGGACACGCCATTGCATCGCAGGGCAGAAAAAAGGGAACAGCAGCTCTTTCGATTAGAAAAAATATCAGGAAGCTTTGGCTTTGAGGTGTAGTTGTTGTGGCAGCCTGGGCACTTCTTGGGCAGCAAGGAGCTCTCTTCAGTGGCACCTTTTGTATGGCAGAAATCTTCATTTGGATTCTATTTTTCAGGAGGTGGGACCGGCCATTGCAGCACAGGGCTGAAAAAAGGGAACAGCAGGCCTTTCCCTAGGAAAAACAGTCTGGAAGCTTTGGCTTGGAGGTGTAGTTGGTGTAGGCTGGGCACTTCTGGGGCAGGAAGAGTTTTCTGTGGTGGCACCTTTTGTCTGGCAGCAATCTTCATTTGCTTTCAATTTTTCAAAAGGTGGGACCGACCATTGCAACGCAGGGCTGAAAAAATGGAACAGCAGCTCTTTCCCTAAGGAAAAAAAGTCTGGAAGCTTTGGCTTGGAGGTGCAGTTAATGGGACAGCCTGGGCACTTCTTGGGCAGAAAGACCTTTCTGTGGTGGCACCTTTTGTCTGGCAGGAATCTTCATTTGCTTTCAATTTTTTAAAAGGTGGGACCGGCCATTGCAACGCAGGGCAGAAAAAAGGGAACAGAAGCTGTTTCCCTAAGGAAAAAAAGTCTGGAAGCTTTGGCTTGGAGGTGCAGTTGGTGGGGCAGCCTGGGCACTTCTTAGACAGCAAAGAGCATTCTGTGGTGGCACCTTTTGTCTGGCAGAAATCTTCATTTGGATTCTATTTTTCAGGAGGTGGGACAGGCCATTGCAGCACAGGGCCTAAAAAAGTGAACAGCATCTTTCCCTAAGGAAAAAAAGTCTGGAAGCTTTGGCTTTGAGGTGTAGTTGTTGGGGCAGACTGGGCACTTCATGGGCAGCAAGAGTTTTCTGAGGTGGCACCTTTTGTCTGGCAGCAATCTTTATTTGGAGTAAATTGTTCAGGAGGTGGGACAGGCCATTGCAGCGTAGGGCAGAAAAAAGCGAACAGCAGCTCTTTTCCTAAGGAAAAAAAGTCCAGAAGCTTTGGCTTGGAGGTGCAGTTGGCGGGGCAGCCTGGGCAGTTTTTGGGCAGGAAGACCTTTTTGTGGTGGCACATTTTGTCTAGCAGGAATCTTCATTTGGATTGAATTTTCCAGGAGGTTGGACTGGCCATTGCAGCACAGGGCTGAAAAAAGGGAACAGCAGCCCTTTCCCTAGGAAAAACAGTCTGGAAACTTTGGCTTTTAGGTGCAGTTGTTGGGGCAGCCTGAGCACTTCTTGGGCATCAAAGAGATTTCTGTGGTGGCACCTTTTGTCTGGCAGGAATCTTCATTTGGATTCAATTTTTCAGGAGGTGGGACAGGCCATTGCAGCGCAGGGTTGAAAAAAGGGAACAGCAGCTCTTTCCACCAGGAAAAACAGTCTGGAACCTTTCGCTTGGAGGTGCAGTTGGTGGGGTAGCCTGGGCACTTCTTGGGCAGCCAGGAGCTTTCTTTGGTGGTACCTTGTTTCTGGCAGGAATCTTCATTTGCACTCAGTTTTTCAGGAGGTACACCGGCAATTGCAGCGCAGGGCAGAAAAAAGCAAACAGCAGCTCTTTTCCTAAGGAAAACAAGTCTAGAAGCCTTGGCTTGGAGGTGCAGTTGGTGGGGCAGCCTGGGCACCTCCTGGGCAGCAAAGAGCTTTCCGTGGTGGCACCTTTTGTATGGCAGCAATCTTTATTTGGAGAAAATTGTTCAGGAGGTGGGACCGGCCATTTCAGCGCAGGGCAGAAGAAAGGGAACAGAAGCTCTTTCCGTTAGGAAAAACAGTCTGGAAGCTTTGGCTTTGAGGTGTAGTTTTTGGGGCAGCCTGGGCACTTCTTGGGCAGCAAAGAGCTCTCTGTGGTGGCACCTTTTGTCTGGCAGAAATCTTCATTTGGATTCTATTTTTCAGGAGGTGGAACAGGCCATTTCAGCGCAGGGCAGAAAAAAAGGAAAAGCATCTCTTTCCACCAGGAATAAAAGTCTGGAACCTTTGGCTTGGAGGTGCAGTTGGTGGGGTAGCCTGGGCACTTCTTGGGAAGCCAGGAGCTTTCTGTGGTGGCACCTTTTGTCTGGCAGGAATCTTTATTTGAATTAAAATTTCAGGAGGTGGGACCGGCCATTGCAGCGCAGGGTTGAAAAAGGGAACAGAAGCTCTTTCCCTAAGGAAAAAAGTCTGGAAGCTTTGGCTTGGAGCTGCAGTTGGTGGGGCAGCTTGGGTACTTCTTGGGCATCAAAGAGCATTCTGTGGTGGCACCTTTGTCTGGCATCAATCTTCCTTTGGATTTTATTTTTCAGGAGGTGGGACCTGTCATTGCAGCAAATGGCTGAAAAAAGGGAACAGCAGCTCTTTCCACCAGGAAAAAAAGTCTGGATCCTTTTGCTTCTGCTGCAGTTGGTGGGGCAGCCTGGGCACTTCTTGGGCAGCAAAGAGCATTCTGTGGTGGCACCTTTGTCTGGCATCAATCTTCCTTTGGATTTTATTTTTCAGGAGGTGGGACCTGTCATTGCAGCAAATGGCTGAAAAAAGGGAACAGCAGCTCTTTCCACCAGGAAAAAAAGTCTGGATCCTTTTGCTTCTGCTGCAGTTGGTGGGGCAGCCTGGGCACTTCTTGGGCAGCAAAGAGCATTCTCTGGTGGCACCTTTTGTCTGGCAGCAACCTTTATTTGAATTAAATTCTTCAGGAGGTGGGACACGCCATTGCATCGCAGGGCAGAAAAAAGTGAACAGCAGGCCTTTCCCTAGGAAAAACAGTCTGGAAGCTTTGGCTTTGAGGTGTAGTTGTTGTGGCAGCCTGGGCACTTCTTGGGCAGCAAAGAGATTTCTGTGGTGGCACCTTTTGTCTGGCAGGAATCTTCATCTGCTTTCAATTTTTCAAAAGGTGGGACCGGCCATTGCAGCATAGGGTTAAAAAAAGGGAACAGCAGTTCTTTCCCTAAGGAAAAAAAGTCTGGAACCTTTGGCTTCAGGTGTAGTTGTTGTGGCAGCCTGGGAACTTCTTGGGCAGCAAAGAGCTTTCTGTGGTGGCACCTTTTGTATGGCAGCAACCTTTATTTGAATTAAATTCTTCAGGAGGTGGGACAGGCCATTGCAGTGCAGGGCAGAAAAAAGCGAACAGCAGCTCTTTCCCTAAGGAAAAAAAGTCTGGAAGCTTTGGCTTGGAGGTGCAGTTGTTGGGGCAGCCGGGGCACTTCTTGGGCAGCAAAGAGCTCTCTGTGGTGGCACCTTTTGTCTGGCAGAAATCTTCATTTGGATTCAATTTTTCAGGAGGTGGGACAGGACATTGCAGCACAGGGCTGAAAAAAGGGAGCAGCAGGCCTTTCCCTAGGAAAAACAGTCTGGAAGCTTTGGCTTTGAGGTGCATTTGGTGGGGCAGCCTGGGTACTTCTTGGGTAGCAAAAATCTTTCTGCAGTGGCACCTTTTGCGTGGCAAGAATCTGCATTTGGAGCAAACTTTTCAGGAGTTGAGACTGGCCATTGCAGCGCAGGGCTGAAAAAAGGGAACAGCAGGCCTTTTCCTAAGGAAAAAAACTCTGGAAGCTTTGGCTTTGAGGTGCAGTTGGTGGGGCAGCCGGGGCACTTCTTGGGCAGCAAGACCTTTCTGTGGTGGCACCTTTTGTATGGCAGAAATCTTCATTTGGATTCTATATTTCAGGAGGTGGGACAGGCCATTGCAGCACAGGGCTGAGAAAAGGGAACAGCAGCCCTTTCCCTAGGAAAAACAGTCTGGAAGCTTTGGCTTGGAGGTGTAGTTGTTGGGGCAGCCTGGGCACTTCTGGGGCAGCAAAGAGCTTTCTGTGGTGGCACCTTCTGTCTGGCAGGAATCTTCATCTGCTTTCAATTTTTCAAAATGTGGACCGGCCATTGCAGCATAGGGTTAAAAAAAGGGAACAGCAGCTCTTTCCCTAAGGAAAAAAAGTCTGGAACCTTTGGCTTCAGGTGTAGTTGGTGCAGCCTGGGCACTTCTTGGGCAGCAAGACCTTCCTGTGGTGGCACATTTTGTCTAGCAGGAATCTTCATTTGCCTTCAATTTTTCAAAAGGTGGGACGGGCCATTGCAGCGCAGGGCAGAAAAAAGGGAACAGCAGCTCTTTCCCTAAGGAAAAAAAGTGTGGAACCTTTGGCTTTGAGTTGCAGTTATTGGGACAGCCTGGGCACTTCTTAGACAGCAAAGAGCATTCTGTGGTGGCACCTTTTGTCTGGCAGAAATCTTCATTTGGATTCTATTTTTCAGGAGGTGGGACAGGCCATTGCAGCACAGGGCCTAAAAAAGTGAACAGCATCTTTCCCTAAGGAAAAAAAGTCTGGAAGCTTTGGCTTTGAGGTGTAGTTGTTGGGGCAGACTGGGCACTTCATGGGCAGCAAGAGTTTTCTGAGGTGGCACCTTTTGTCTGGCAGCAATCTTTATTTGGAGTAAATTGTTCAGGAGGTGGGACAGGCCATTGCAGCGTAGGGCAGAAAAAAGCAAACAGCAGCTCTTTTCCTAAGGAAAAAAAGTCCAGAAGCTTTGGCTTGGAGGTGCAGTTGGCGGGGCAGCCTGGGCAGTTTTTGGGCAGGAAGACCTTTTTGTGGTGGCACATTTTGTCTAGCAGGAATCTTCATTTGGATTGAATTTTCCAGGAGGTTGGACTGGCCATTGCAGCACAGGGCTGAAAAAAGGGAACAGCAGCCCTTTCCCTAGGAAAAACAGTCTGGAAACTTTGGCTTTTAGGTGCAGTTGTTGGGGCAGCCTGAGCACTTCTTGGGCATCAAAGAGATTTCTGTGGTGGCACCTTTTGTCTGGCAGGAATCTTCATTTGGATTCAATTTTTCAGGAGGTGGGACAGGCCATTGCAGCGCAGGGTTGAAAAAAGGGAACAGCAGCTCTTTCCACCAGGAAAAACAGTCTGGAACCTTTCGCTTGGAGGTGCAGTTGGTGGGGTAGCCTGGGCACTTCTTGGGCAGCCAGGAGCTTTCTTTGGTGGTACCTTGTTTCTGGCAGGAATCTTCATTTGCACTCAGTTTTTCAGGAGGTACACCGGCAATTGCAGCGCAGGGCAGAAAAAAGCAAACAGCAGCTCTTTTCCTAAGGAAAACAAGTCTAGAAGCCTTGGCTTGGAGGTGCAGTTGGTGGGGCAGCCTGGGCACCTCTTGGGCAGCAAAGAGCTTTCCGTGGTGGCACCTTTTGTATGGCAGCAATCTTTATTTGGAGAAAATTGTTCAGGAGGTGGGACCGGCCATTTCAGCGCAGGGCAGAAGAAAGGGAACAGAAGCTCTTTCCGTTAGGAAAAACAGTCTGGAAGCTTTGGCTTTGAGGTGTAGTTTTTGGGGCAGCCTGGGCACTTCTTGGGCAGCAAAGAGCTCTCTGTGGTGGCACCTTTTGTCTGGCAGAAATCTTCATTTGGATTCTATTTTTCAGGAGGTGGAACAGGCCATTTCAGCGCAGGGCAGAAAAAAAGGAAAAGCATCTCTTTCCACCAGGAATAAAAGTCTGGAACCTTTGGCTTGGAGGTGCAGTTGGTGGGGTAGCCTGGGCACTTCTTGGGAAGCCAGGAGCTTTCTGTGGTGGCACCTTTTGTCTGGCAGGAATCTTTATTTGAATTAAAATTTCAGGAGGTGGGACCGGCCATTGCAGCGCAGGGTTGAAAAAGGGAACAGAAGCTCTTTCCCTAAGGAAAAAAGTCTGGAAGCTTTGGCTTGGAGCTGCAGTTGGTGGGGCAGCTTGGGTACTTCTTGGGCAGCAAAGAGCATTCTGTGGTGGCACCTTTGTCTGGCATCAATCTTCCTTTGGATTTTATTTTTCAGGAGGTGGGACCTGTCATTGCAGCAAATGGCTGAAAAAAGGGAACAGCAGCTCTTTCCACCAGGAAAAAAAGTCTGGATCCTTTTGCTTCTGCTGCAGTTGGTGGGGCAGCCTGGGCACTTCTTGGGCAGCAAAGAGCATTCTGTGGTGGCACCTTTGTCTGGCATCAATCTTCCTTTGGATTTTATTTTTCAGGAGGTGGGACCTGTCATTGCAGCAAATGGCTGAAAAAAGGGAACAGCAGCTCTTTCCACCAGGAAAAAAAGTCTGGATCCTTTTGCTTCTGCTGCAGTTGGTGGGGCAGCCTGGGCACTTCTTGGGCAGCAAAGAGCATTCTCTGGTGGCACCTTTTGTCTGGCAGCAACCTTTATTTGAATTAAATTCTTCAGGAGGTGGGACACGCCATTGCATCGCAGGGCAGAAAAAAGTGAACAGCAGGCCTTTCCCTAGGAAAAACAGTCTGGATGCTTTGGCTTTGAGGTGTAGTTGTTGTGGCAGCCTGGGCACTTCTTGGGCAGCAAAGAGATTTCTGTGGTGGCACCTTTTGTCTGGCAGGAATCTTCATCTGCTTTCAATTTTTCAAAAGGTGGGACCGGCCATTGCAGCATAGGGTTAAAAAAAGGGAACAGCAGTTCTTTCCCTAAGGAAAAAAAGTCTGGAACCTTTGGCTTCAGGTGTAGTTGTTGTGGCAGCCTGGGAACTTCTTGGGCAGCAAAGAGCTTTCTGTGGTGGCACCTTTTGTATGGCAGCAACCTTTATTTGAATTAAATTCTTCAGGAGGTGGGACACGCCATTGCAGTGCAGGGCAGAAAAAAGCGAACAGCAGCTCTTTCCCTAAGGAAAAAAAGTCTGGAAGCTTTGGCTTGGAGGTGCAGTTGTTGGGGCAGCCTGGGCACTTCTTGGGCAGCAAAGAGCTCTCTGTGGTGGCACCTTTTGTCTGGCAGAAATCTTCATTTGGATTCAATTTTTCAGGAGGTGGGACAGGACATTGCAGCACAGGGCTGAAAAAAGGGAGCAGCAGGCCTTTCCCTAGGAAAAACAGTCTGGAAGCTTTGGCTTTGAGGTGCATTTGGTGGGGCAGCCTGGGTACTTCTTGGGTAGCAAAAATCTTTCTGCAGTGGCACCTTTTGCGTGGCAAGAATCTGCATTTGGAGCAAACTTTTCAGGAGTTGAGACTGGCCATTGCAGCGCAGGGCTGAAAAAAGGGAACAGCAGGCCTTTTCCTAAGGAAAAAAACTCTGGAAGCTTTGGCTTTGAGGTGCAGTTGGTGGGGCAGCCGGGGCACTTCTTGGGCAGCAAGACCTTTCTGTGGTGGCACCTTTTGTCTAGCAGGAATCTTCATTTGGATTCTATATTTCAGGAGGTGGGACAGGCCATTGCAGCACAGGGCTGAGAAAAGGGAACAGCAGCCCTTTCCCTAGGAAAAACAGTCTGGAAGCTTTGGCTTGGAGGTGTAGTTGTTGGGGCAGCCTGGGCACTTCTGGGGCAGCAAAGAGCTTTCTGTGGTGGCACCTTCTGTCTGGCAGGAATCTTCATCTGCTTTCAATTTTTCAAAAGGTGGGACCGGTCATTGCAGCATAGGGTTAAAAAAAGGGAACAGCAGCTCTTTCCCTAAGGAAAAAAAGTCTGGAACCTTTGGCTTCAGGTGTAGTTGGTGCAGCCTGGGCACTTCTTGGGCAGCAAGACCTTCCTGTGGTGGCACATTTTGTCTAGCAGGAATCTTCATTTGCCTTCAATTTTTCAAAAGGTGGGACGGGCCATTGCAGCGCAGGGCAGAAAAAAGGGAACAGCAGCTCTTTCCCTAAGGAAAAAAAGTGTGGAACCTTTGGCTTTGAGTTGCAGTTATTGGGACAGCCTGGGCACTTCTTGGGCAGCAAAGAGCTCTCTGTGGTGGCACTTTTGACTGGCATCAATCTTCATTTGCTTTCAATTTCTTCAGGAGGTGGGACAGGCCATTGCAACGCAGGGCAGAAAAAAAGGGAACAGCAGCTCATTCCACCATGAAAAAAAGTCTGGAAGCTTTGGCTCAGAGGTGCAGTTGTTGGGGCAGCCTGGGCACTTCTTGGGCAGCAAAGAGATTTCTGTGGTGGCACCTTCTGTCTGGCAGGAATCTTCATTTGGATTCAATTTTTCAGGAGGTGGGACCGGCCATTGCAGCACAGGGCTGAAAAAAGGGAACAGCAGGCCTTTTCCTAAGGAAAAAAAGTCTGGAAGCTTTGGCTTTGAGGTGCAGTTGGTGGGGCAGCCTGGGCACTTCTTGGGCAGCAAGACCTTCCTGTGGTGGCACCTTTTGTCTGGCAGGAATCTTCATTTGGATAGAATTTTCCAGGATGTTGGACCGGCCATTGCAGCACAGGGCTGAAAAAAGGGAACAGCATCTCTTTCCACCAGGAAAAATCTCTGGATCCTTTTGCTTCTGCTGCAATTGGTGGGGCAGCCTGGGCACTTCATGGGCAGCAAGAATTTTCTGTGGTGGCACCTTTTGTCGGGCAGCAATCTTTATTTGGAGTAAATTGTTCAGGAGGTGGGACACGCCATTGCATCGCAGGGCAGAAAAAAGGGAACAGCAGCTCTTTCCATTAGAAAAAATATCAGGAAGCTTTGGCTTTGAGGTGTAGTTGTTGTGGCAGCCTGGGCACTTCTTGGGCAGCAAGGAGCTCTCTTCAGTGGCACCTTTTGTATGGCAGAAATCTTCATTTGGATTCTATTTTTCAGGAGGTGGGACCGGCCATTGCAGCACAGGGCTGAAAAAAGGGAACAGCAGGCCTTTCCCTAGGAAAAACAGTCTGGAAGCTTTGGCTTGGAGGTGTAGTTGGTGTAGGCTGGGCACTTCTGGGGCAGGAAGAGTTTTCTGTGGTGGCACCTTTTGTCTGGCAGCAATCTTCATTTGCTTTCAATTTTTCAAAAGGTGGGACCGACCATTGCAACGCAGGGCTGAAAAAATGGAACAGCAGCTCTTTCCCTAAGGAAAAAAAGTCTGGAAGCTTTGGCTTGGAGGTGCAGTTAATGGGACAGCCTGGGCACTTCTTGGGCAGAAAGACCTTTCTGTGGTGGCACCTTTTGTCTGGCAGGAATCTTCATTTGCTTTCAATTTTTTAAAAGGTGGGACCGGCCATTGCAACGCAGGGTAGAAAAAAGGGAACAGAAGCTGTTTCCCTAAGGAAAAAAAGTCTGGAAGCTTTGGCTTGGAGGTGCAGTTGGTGGGGCAGCCTGGGCACTTCTTAGACAGCAAAGAGCATTCTGTGGTGGCACCTTTTGTCTGGCAGAAATCTTCATTTGGATTCTATTTTTCAGGAGGTGGGACAGGCCATTGCAGCACAGGGCCTAAAAAAGTGAACAGCATCTTTCCCTAAGGAAAAAAAGTCTGGAAGCTTTGGCTTTGAGGTGTAGTTGTTGGGGCAGACTGGGCACTTCATGGGCAGCAAGAGTTTTCTGAGGTGGCACCTTTTGTCTGGCAGCAATCTTTATTTGGAGTAAATTGTTCAGGAGGTGGGACAGGCCATTGCAGCGTAGGGCAGAAAAAAGCGAACAGCAGCTCTTTTCCTAAGGAAAAAAAGTCCAGAAGCTTTGGCTTGGAGGTGCAGTTGGCGGGGCAGCCTGGGCAGTTTTTGGGCAGGAAGACCTTTTTGTGGTGGCACATTTTGTCTAGCAGGAATCTTCATTTGGATTGAATTTTCCAGGAGGTTGGACTGGCCATTGCAGCACAGGGCTGAAAAAAGGGAACAGCAGCCCTTTCCCTAGGAAAAACAGTCTGGAAACTTTGGCTTTTAGGTGCAGTTGTTGGGGCAGCCTGAGCACTTCTTGGGCATCAAAGAGATTTCTGTGGTGGCACCTTTTGTCTGGCAGGAATCTTCATTTGGATTCAATTTTTCAGGAGGTGGGACAGGCCATTGCAGCGCAGGGTTGAAAAAAGGGAACAGCAGCTCTTTCCACCAGGAAAAACAGTCTGGAACCTTTCGCTTGGAGGTGCAGTTGGTGGGGTAGCCTGGGCACTTCTTGGGCAGCCAGGAGCTTTCTTTGGTGGTACCTTGTTTCTGGCAGGAATCTTCATTTGCACTCAGTTTTTCAGGAGGTACACCGGCAATTGCAGCGCAGGGCAGAAAAAAGCAAACAGCAGCTCTTTTCCTAAGGAAAACAAGTCTAGAAGCCTTGGCTTGGAGGTGCAGTTGGTGGGGCAGCCTGGGCACCTCCTGGGCAGCAAAGAGCTTTCCGTGGTGGCACCTTTTGTATGGCAGCAATCTTTATTTGGAGAAAATTGTTCAGGAGGTGGGACCGGCCATTTCAGCGCAGGGCAGAAGAAAGGGAACAGAAGCTCTTTCCGTTAGGAAAAACAGTCTGGAAGCTTTGGCTTGGAGGTGTAGTTTTTGGGGCAGCCTGGGCACTTCTTGGGCAGCAAAGAGCTCTCTGTGGTGGCAACTTTTTGTCTGGCAGAAATCTTCATTTGGATTCTATTTTTCAGGAGGTGGAACAGGCCATTTCAGCGCAGGGCAGAAAAAAAGGAAAAGCATCTCTTTCCACCAGGAATAAAAGTCTGGAACCTTTGGCTTGGAGGTGCAGTTGGTGGGGTAGCCTGGGCACTTCTTGGGAAGCCAGGAGCTTTCTGTGGTGGCACCTTTTGTCTGGCAGGAATCTTTATTTGAATTAAAATTTCAGGAGGTGGGACCGGCCATTGCAGCGCAGGGTTGAAAAAGGGAACAGAAGCTCTTTCCCTAAGGAAAAAAGTCTGGAAGCTTTGGCTTGGAGCTGCAGTTGGTGGGGCAGCTTGGGTACTTCTTGGGCAGCAAAGAGCATTCTGTGGTGGCACCTTTGTCTGGCATCAATCTTCCTTTGGATTTTATTTTTCAGGAGGTGGGACCTGTCATTGCAGCAAATGGCTGAAAAAAGGGAACAGCAGCTCTTTCCACCAGGAAAAAAAGTCTGGATCCTTTTGCTTCTGCTGCAGTTGGTGGGGCAGCCTGGGCACTTCTTGGGCAGCAAAGAGCATTCTGTGGTGGCACCTTTGTCTGGCATCAATCTTCCTTTGGATTTTATTTTTCAGGAGGTGGGACCTGTCATTGCAGCAAATGGCTGAAAAAAGGGAACAGCAGCTCTTTCCACCAGGAAAAAAAGTCTGGATCCTTTTGCTTCTGCTGCAGTTGGTGGGGCAGCCTGGGCACTTCTTGGGCAGCAAAGAGCATTCTCTGGTGGCACCTTTTGTCTGGCAGCAACCTTTATTTGAATTAAATTCTTCAGGAGGTGGGACACGCCATTGCATCGCAGGGCAGAAAAAAGTGAACAGCAGGCCTTTCCCTAGGAAAAACAGTCTGGATGCTTTGGCTTTGAGGTGTAGTTGTTGTGGCAGCCTGGGCACTTCTTGGGCAGCAAAGAGATTTCTGTGGTGGCACCTTTTGTCTGGCAGGAATCTTCATCTGCTTTCAATTTTTCAAAAGGTGGGACCGGCCATTGCAGCATAGGGTTAAAAAAAGGGAACAGCAGTTCTTTCCCTAAGGAAAAAAAGTCTGGAACCTTTGGCTTCCGGTGTAGTTGTTGTGGCAGCCTGGGAACTTCTTGGGCAGCAAAGAGCTTTCTGTGGTGGCACCTTTTGTATGGCAGCAACCTTTATTTGAATTAAATTCTTCAGGAGGTGGGACACGCCATTGCAGTGCAGGGCAGAAAAAAGCGAACAGCAGCTCTTTCCCTAAGGAAAAAAAGTCTGGAAGCTTTGGCTTGGAGGTGCAGTTGTTGGGGTAGCCGGGGCACTTCTTGGGCAGCAAAGAGCTCTCTGTGGTGGCACCTTTTGTCTGGCAGAAATCTTCATTTGGATTCAATTTTTCAGGAGGTGGGACAGGACATTGCAGCACAGGGCTGAAAAAAGGGAGCAGCAGGCCTTTCCCTAGGAAAAACAGTCTGGAAGCTTTGGCTTTGAGGTGCATTTGGTGGGGCAGCCTGGGTACTTCTTGGGTAGCAAAAATCTTTCTGCAGTGGCACCTTTTGCGTGGCAAGAATCTGCATTTGGAGCAAACTTTTCAGGAGTTGAGACTGGCCATTGCAGCGCAGGGCTGAAAAAAGGGAACAGCAGGCCTTTTCCTAAGGAAAAAAAGTCTGGAAGCTTTGGCTTTGAGGTGCAGTTGGTGGGGCAGCCGGGGCACTTCTTGGGCAGCAAGACCTTTCTGTGGTGGCACCTTTTGTATGGCAGAAATCCTCATTTGGATTCTATATTTCAGGAGGTGGGACAGGCCATTGCAGCACAGGGCTGAGAAAAGGGAACAGCAGCCCTTTCCCTAGGAAAAACAGTCTGGAAGCTTTGGCTTGGAGGTGTAGTTGTTGGGGCAGCCTGGGCACTTCTGGGGCAGCAAAGAGCTTTCTGTGGTGGCACCTTCTGTCTGGCAGCAATCTTTATTTGGAGTAAATTGTTCAGGAGGTGGGACACGCCATTGCATCGCAGGGCAGAAAAAAGGGAACAGCAGCTCTTTCCATTAGAAAAAATATCAGGAAGCTTTGGCTTTGAGGTGTAGTTGTTGTGGCAGCCTGGGCACTTCTTGGGCAGCAAGGAGCTCTCTTCAGTGGCACCTTTTGTATGGCAGAAATCTTCATTTGGATTCTATTTTTCAGGAGGTGGGACCGGCCATTGCAGCACAGGGCTGAAAAAAGGGAACAGCAGGCCTTTCCCTAGGAAAAACAGTCTGGAAGCTTTGGCTTGGAGGTGTAGTTGGTGTAGGCTGGGCACTTCTGGGGCAGGAAGAGTTTTCTGTGGTGGCACCTTTTGTCTGGCAGCAATCTTCATTTGCTTTCAATTTTTCAAAAGGTGGGACCGACCATTGCAACGCAGGGCTGAAAAAATGGAACAGCAGCTCTTTCCCTAAGGAAAAAAAGTCTGGAAGCTTTGGCTTGGAGGTGCAGTTAATGGGACAGCCTGGGCACTTCTTGGGCAGAAAGACCTTTCTGTGGTGGCACCTTTTGTCTGGCAGGAATCTTCATTTGCTTTCAATTTTTTAAAAGGTGGGACCGGCCATTGCAACGCAGGGCAGAAAAAAGGGAACAGAAGCTGTTTCCCTAAGGAAAAAAAGTCTGGAAGCTTTGGCTTGGAGGTGCAGTTGGTGGGGCAGCCTGGGCACTTCTTAGACAGCAAAGAGCATTCTGTGGTGGCACCTTTTGTCTGGCAGAAATCTTCATTTGGATTCTATTTTTCAGGAGGTGGGACAGGCCATTGCAGCACAGGGCCTAAAAAAGTGAACAGCATCTTTCCCTAAGGAAAAAAAGTCTGGAAGCTTTGGCTTTGAGGTGTAGTTGTTGGGGCAGACTGGGCACTTCATGGGCAGCAAGAGTTTTCTGAGGTGGCACCTTTTGTCTGGCAGCAATCTTTATTTGGAGTAAATTGTTCAGGAGGTGGGACAGGCCATTGCAGCGTAGGGCAGAAAAAAGCGAACAGCAGCTCTTTTCCTAAGGAAAAAAAGTCCAGAAGCTTTGGCTTGGAGGTGCAGTTGGCGGGGCAGCCTGGGCAGTTTTTGGGCAGGAAGACCTTTTTGTGGTGGCACATTTTGTCTAGCAGGAATCTTCATTTGGATTGAATTTTCCAGGAGGTTGGACTGGCCATTGCAGCACAGGGCTGAAAAAAGGGAACAGCAGCCCTTTCCCTAGGAAAAACAGTCTGGAAACTTTGGCTTTTAGGTGCAGTTGTTGGGGCAGCCTGAGCACTTCTTGGGCATCAAAGAGATTTCTGTGGTGGCACCTTTTGTCTGGCAGGAATCTTCATTTGGATTCAATTTTTCAGGAGGTGGGACAGGCCATTGCAGCGCAGGGTTGAAAAAAGGGAACAGCAGCTCTTTCCACCAGGAAAAACAGTCTGGAACCTTTCGCTTGGAGGTGCAGTTGGTGGGGTAGCCTGGGCACTTCTTGGGCAGCCAGGAGCTTTCTTTGGTGGTACCTTGTTTCTGGCAGGAATCTTCATTTGCACTCAGTTTTTCAGGAGGTACACCGGCAATTGCAGCGCAGGGCAGAAAAAAGCAAACAGCAGCTCTTTTCCTAAGGAAAACAAGTCTAGAAGCCTTGGCTTGGAGGTGCAGTTGGTGGGGCAGCCTGGGCACCTCTTGGGCAGCAAAGAGCTTTCCGTGGTGGCACCTTTTGTATGGCAGCAATCTTTATTTGGAGAAAATTGTTCAGGAGGTGGGACCGGCCATTTCAGCGCAGGGCAGAAGAAAGGGAACAGAAGCTCTTTCCGTTAGGAAAAACAGTCTGGAAGCTTTGGCTTTGAGGTGTAGTTTTTGGGGCAGCCTGGGCACTTCTTGGGCAGCAAAGAGCTCTCTGTGGTGGCACCTTTTGTCTGGCAGAAATCTTCATTTGGATTCTATTTTTCAGGAGGTGGAACAGGCCATTTCAGCGCAGGGCAGAAAAAAAGGAAAAGCATCTCTTTCCACCAGGAATAAAAGTCTGGAACCTTTGGCTTGGAGGTGCAGTTGGTGGGGTAGCCTGGGCACTTCTTGGGAAGCCAGGAGCTTTCTGTGGTGGCACCTTTTGTCTGGCAGGAATCTTTATTTGAATTAAAATTTCAGGAGGTGGGACCGGCCATTGCAGCGCAGGGTTGAAAAAGGGAACAGAAGCTCTTTCCCTAAGGAAAAAAGTCTGGAAGCTTTGGCTTGGAGCTGCAGTTGGTGGGGCAGCTTGGGTACTTCTTGGGCAGCAAAGAGCATTCTGTGGTGGCACCTTTGTCTGGCATCAATCTTCCTTTGGATTTTATTTTTCAGGAGGTGGGACCTGTCATTGCAGCAAATGGCTGAAAAAAGGGAACAGCAGCTCTTTCCACCAGGAAAAAAAGTCTGGATCCTTTTGCTTCTGCTGCAGTTGGTGGGGCAGCATGGGCACTTCTTGGGCAGCAAAGAGCATTCTCTGGTGGCACCTTTTGTCTGGCAGCAACCTTTATTTGAATTAAATTCTTCAGGAGGTGGGACACGCCATTGCATCGCAGGGCAGAAAAAAGTGAACAGCAGGCCTTTCCCTAGGAAAAACAGTCTGGAAGCTTTGGCTTTGAGGTGTAGTTGTTGTGGCAGCCTGGGCACTTCTTGGGCAGCAAAGAGATTTCTGTGGTGGCACCTTTTGTCTGGCAGGAATCTTCATCTGCTTTCAATTTTTCAAAAGGTGGGACCGGCCATTGCAGCATAGGGTTAAAAAAAGGGAACAGCAGTTCTTTCCCTAAGGAAAAAAAGTCTGGAACCTTTGGCTTCAGGTGTAGTTGTTGTGGCAGCCTGGGAACTTCTTGGGCAGCAAAGAGCTTTCTGTGGTGGCACCTTTTGTATGGCAGCAACCTTTATTTGAATTAAATTCTTCAGGAGGTGGGACAGGCCATTGCAGTGCAGGGCAGAAAAAAGCGAACAGCAGCTCTTTCCCTAAGGAAAAAAAGTCTGGAAGCTTTGGCTTGGAGGTGCAGTTGTTGGGGCAGCCGGGGCACTTCTTGGGCAGCAAAGAGCTCTCTGTGGTGGCACCTTTTGTCTGGCAGAAATCTTCATTTGGATTCAATTTTTCAGGAGGTGGGACAGGACATTGCAGCACAGGGCTGAAAAAAGGGAGCAGCAGGCCTTTCCCTAGGAAAAACAGTCTGGAAGCTTTGGCTTTGAGGTGCATTTGGTGGGGCAGCCTGGGTACTTCTTGGGTAGCAAAAATCTTTCTGCAGTGGCACCTTTTGCGTGGCAAGAATCTGCATTTGGAGCAAACTTTTCAGGAGTTGAGACTGGCCATTGCAGCGCAGGGCTGAAAAAAGGGAACAGCAGGCCTTTTCCTAAGGAAAAAAACTCTGGAAGCTTTGGCTTTGAGGTGCAGTTGGTGGGGCAGCCGGGGCACTTCTTGGGCAGCAAGACCTTTCTGTGGTGGCACCTTTTGTATGGCAGAAATCTTCATTTGGATTCTATATTTCAGGAGGTGGGACAGGCCATTGCAGCACAGGGCTGAGAAAAGGGAACAGCAGCCCTTTCCCTAGGAAAAACAGTCTGGAAGCTTTGGCTTGGAGGTGTAGTTGTTGGGGCAGCCTGGGCACTTCTGGGGCAGCAAAGAGCTTTCTGTGGTGGCACCTTCTGTCTGGCAGGAATCTTCATCTGCTTTCAATTTTTCAAAATGTGGACCGGCCATTGCAGCATAGGGTTAAAAAAAGGGAACAGCAGCTCTTTCCCTAAGGAAAAAAAGTCTGGAACCTTTGGCTTCAGGTGTAGTTGGTGCAGCCTGGGCACTTCTTGGGCAGCAAGACCTTCCTGTGGTGGCACATTTTGTCTAGCAGGAATCTTCATTTGCCTTCAATTTTTCAAAAGGTGGGACGGGCCATTGCAGCGCAGGGCAGAAAAAAGGGAACAGCAGCTCTTTCCCTAAGGAAAAAAAGTGTGGAACCTTTGGCTTTGAGTTGCAGTTATTGGGACAGCCTGGGCACTTCTTAGACAGCAAAGAGCATTCTGTGGTGGCACCTTTTGTCTGGCAGAAATCTTCATTTGGATTCTATTTTTCAGGAGGTGGGACAGGCCATTGCAGCACAGGGCCTAAAAAAGTGAACAGCATCTTTCCCTAAGGAAAAAAAGTCTGGAAGCTTTGGCTTTGAGGTGTAGTTGTTGGGGCAGACTGGGCACTTCATGGGCAGCAAGAGTTTTCTGAGGTGGCACCTTTTGTCTGGCAGCAATCTTTATTTGGAGTAAATTGTTCAGGAGGTGGGACAGGCCATTGCAGCGTAGGGCAGAAAAAAGCGAACAGCAGCTCTTTTCCTAAGGAAAAAAAGTCCAGAAGCTTTGGCTTGGAGGTGCAGTTGGCGGGGCAGCCTGGGCAGTTTTTGGGCAGGAAGACCTTTTTGTGGTGGCACATTTTGTCTAGCAGGAATCTTCATTTGGATTGAATTTTCCAGGAGGTTGGACTGGCCATTGCAGCACAGGGCTGAAAAAAGGGAACAGCAGCCCTTTCCCTAGGAAAAACAGTCTGGAAACTTTGGCTTTTAGGTGCAGTTGTTGGGGCAGCCTGAGCACTTCTTGGGCATCAAAGAGATTTCTGTGGTGGCACCTTTTGTCTGGCAGGAATCTTCATTTGGATTCAATTTTTCAGGAGGTGGGACAGGCCATTGCAGCGCAGGGTTGAAAAAAGGGAACAGCAGCTCTTTCCACCAGGAAAAACAGTCTGGAACCTTTCGCTTGGAGGTGCAGTTGGTGGGGTAGCCTGGGCACTTCTTGGGCAGCCAGGAGCTTTCTTTGGTGGTACCTTGTTTCTGGCAGGAATCTTCATTTGCACTCAGTTTTTCAGGAGGTACACCGGCAATTGCAGCGCAGGGCAGAAAAAAGCAAACAGCAGCTCTTTTCCTAAGGAAAACAAGTCTAGAAGCCTTGGCTTGGAGGTGCAGTTGGTGGGGCAGCCTGGGCACCTCTTGGGCAGCAAAGAGCTTTCCGTGGTGGCACCTTTTGTATGGCAGCAATCTTTATTTGGAGAAAATTGTTCAGGAGGTGGGACCGGCCATTTCAGCGCAGGGCAGAAGAAAGGGAACAGAAGCTCTTTCCGTTAGGAAAAACAGTCTGGAAGCTTTGGCTTTGAGGTGTAGTTTTTGGGGCAGCCTGGGCACTTCTTGGGCAGCAAAGAGCTCTCTGTGGTGGCACCTTTTGTCTGGCAGAAATCTTCATTTGGATTCTATTTTTCAGGAGGTGGAACAGGCCATTTCAGCGCAGGGCAGAAAAAAAGGAAAAGCATCTCTTTCCACCAGGAATAAAAGTCTGGAACCTTTGGCTTGGAGGTGCAGTTGGTGGGGTAGCCTGGGCACTTCTTGGGAAGCCAGGAGCTTTCTGTGGTGGCACCTTTTGTCTGGCAGGAATCTTTATTTGAATTAAAATTTCAGGAGGTGGGACCGGCCATTGCAGCGCAGGGTTGAAAAAGGGAACAGAAGCTCTTTCCCTAAGGAAAAAAGTCTGGAAGCTTTGGCTTGGAGCTGCAGTTGGTGGGGCAGCTTGGGTACTTCTTGGGCAGCAAAGAGCATTCTGTGGTGGCACCTTTGTCTGGCATCAATCTTCCTTTGGATTTTATTTTTCAGGAGGTGGGACCTGTCATTGCAGCAAATGGCTGAAAAAAGGGAACAGCAGCTCTTTCCACCAGGAAAAAAAGTCTGGATCCTTTTGCTTCTGCTGCAGTTGGTGGGGCAGCCTGGGCACTTCTTGGGCAGCAAAGAGCATTCTGTGGTGGCACCTTTGTCTGGCATCAATCTTCCTTTGGATTTTATTTTTCAGGAGGTGGGACCTGTCATTGCAGCAAATGGCTGAAAAAAGGGAACAGCAGCTCTTTCCACCAGGAAAAAAAGTCTGGATCCTTTTGCTTCTGCTGCAGTTGGTGGGGCAGCCTGGGCACTTCTTGGGCAGCAAAGAGCATTCTCTGGTGGCACCTTTTGTCTGGCAGCAACCTTTATTTGAATTAAATTCTTCAGGAGGTGGGACACGCCATTGCATCGCAGGGCAGAAAAAAGTGAACAGCAGGCCTTTCCCTAGGAAAAACAGTCTGGAAGCTTTGGCTTTGAGGTGTAGTTGTTGTGGCAGCCTGGGCACTTCTTGGGCAGCAAAGAGATTTCTGTGGTGGCACCTTTTGTCTGGCAGGAATCTTCATCTGCTTTCAATTTTTCAAAAGGTGGGACCGGCCATTGCAGCATAGGGTTAAAAAAAGGGAACAGCAGTTCTTTCCCTAAGGAAAAAAAGTCTGGAACCTTTGGCTTCAGGTGTAGTTGTTGTGGCAGCCTGGGAACTTCTTGGGCAGCAAAGAGCTTTCTGTGGTGGCACCTTTTGTATGGCAGCAACCTTTATTTGAATTAAATTCTTCAGGAGGTGGGACACGCCATTGCATCGCAGGGCAGAAAAAAGCGAACAGCAGCTCTTTCCCTAAGGAAAAAAAGTCTGGAAGCTTTGGCTTGGAGGTGCAGTTGTTGGGGCAGCCGGGGCACTTCTTGGGCAGCAAAGAGCTCTCTGTGGTGGTACCTTTTGTCTGGCAGAAATCTTCATTTGGATTCAATTTTTCAGGAGGTGGGACAGGACATTGCAGCACAGGGCTGAAAAAAGGGAACAGCAGGCCTTTCCCTAGGAAAAACAGTCTGGAAGCTTTGGCTTTGAGGTGCATTTGGTGGGGCAGCCTGGGTACTTCTTGGGTAGCAAAAAACTTTCTGCAGTGGCACCTTTTGCGTGGCAAGAATCTGCATTTGGAGCAAACTTTTCAGGAGTTGAGACTGGTCATTGCAGCGCAGGGCTGAAAAAAGGGAACAGCAGGCCTTTTCCTAAGGAAAAAAACTCTGGAAGCTTTGGCTTTGAGGTGCAGTTGGTGGGGCAGCCGGGGCACTTCTTGGGCAGCAAGACCTTTCTGTGGTGGCACCTTTTGTATGGCAGAAATCTTCATTTGGATTCTATATTTCAGGAGGTGGGACAGGCCATTGCAGCACAGGGCTGAGAAAAGGGAACAGCAGCCCTTTCCCTAGGAAAAACAGTCTGGAAGCTTTGGCTTGGAGGTGTAGTTGTTGGGGCAGCCTGGGCACTTCTGGGGCAGCAAAGAGCTTTCTGTGGTGGTACCTTCTGTCTGGCAGGAATCTTCATCTGCTTTCAATTTTTCAAAAGGTGGGACCGGTCATTGCAGCATAGGGTTAAAAAAGGGAACAGCAGCTCTTTCCCTAAGGAAAAAAAGTCTGGAACCTTTGGCTTCAGGTGTAGTTGGTGCAGCCTGGGCACTTCTTGGGCAGCAAGACCTTCCTGTGGTGGCACATTTTGTCTAGCAGGAATCTTCATTTGCCTTCAATTTTTCAAAAGGTGGGACGGGCCATTGCAGCGCAGGGCAGAAAAAAGGGAACAGCAGCTCTTTCCCTAAGGAAAAAAAGTGTGGAACCTTTGGCTTTGAGTTGCAGTTATTGGGACAGCCTGGGCACTTCTTGGGCAGCAAAGAGCTCTCTGTGGTGGCACTTTTGACTGGCATCAATCTTCATTTGCTTTCAATTTCTTCAGGAGGTGGGACAGGCCATTGCAACGCAGGGCAGAAAAAAAGGGAACAGCAGCTCATTCCACCATGAAAAAAAGTCTGGAAGCTTTGGCTCAGAGGTGCAGTTGTTGGGGCAGCCTGGGCACTTCTTGGGCAGCAAAGAGATTTCTGTGGTGGCACCTTCTGTCTGGCAGGAATCTTCATTTGGATTCAATTTTTCAGGAGGTGGGACCGGCCATTGCAGCACAGGGCTGAAAAAAGGGAACAGCAGGCCTTTTCCTAAGGAAAAAAAGTCTGGAAGCTTTGGCTTTGAGGTGCAGTTGGTGGGGCAGCCTGGGCACTTCTTGGGCAGCAAGACCTTCCTGTGGTGGCACCTTTTGTCTGGCAGGAATCTTCATTTGGATAGAATTTTCCAGGATGTTGGACCGGCCATTGCAGCACAGGGCTGAAAAAAGGGAACAGCATCTCTTTCCACCAGGAAAAATCTCTGGATCCTTTTGCTTCTGCTGCAATTGGTGGGGCAGCCTGGGCACTTCATGGGCAGCAAGAATTTTCTGTGGTGGCACCTTTTGTCGGGCAGCAATCTTTATTTGGAGTAAATTGTTCAGGAGGTGGGACACGCCATTGCATCGCAGGGCAGAAAAAAGGGAACAGCAGCTCTTTCGATTAGAAAAAATATCAGGAAGCTTTGGCTTTGAGGTGTAGTTGTTGTGGCAGCCTGGGCACTTCTTGGGCAGCAAGGAGCTCTCTTCAGTGGCACCTTTTGTATGGCAGAAATCTTCATTTGGATTCTATTTTTCAGGAGGTGGGACCGGCCATTGCAGCACAGGGCTGAAAAAAGGGAACAGCAGGCCTTTCCCTAGGAAAAACAGTCTGGAAGCTTTGGCTTGGAGGTGTAGTTGGTGTAGGCTGGGCACTTCTGGGGCAGGAAGAGTTTTCTGTGGTGGCACCTTTTGTCTGGCAGCAATCTTCATTTGCTTTCAATTTTTCAAAAGGTGGGACCGACCATTGCAACGCAGGGCTGAAAAAATGGAACAGCAGCTCTTTCCCTAAGGAAAAAAAGTCTGGAAGCTTTGGCTTGGAGGTGCAGTTAATGGGACAGCCTGGGCACTTCTTGGGCAGAAAGACCTTTCTGTGGTGGCACCTTTTGTCTGGCAGGAATCTTCATTTGCTTTCTATTTTTTAAAAGGTGGGACCGGCCATTGCAACGCAGGGCAGAAAAAAGGAACAGAAGCTGTTTCCCTAAGGAAAAAAAGTCTGGAAGCTTTGGCTTGGAGGTGCAGTTGGTGGGGCAGCCTGGGCACTTCTTAGACAGCAAAGAGCATTCTGTGGTGGCACCTTTTGTCTGGCAGAAATCTTCATTTGGATTCTATTTTTCAGGAGGTGGGACAGGCCATTGCAGCACAGGGCCTAAAAAAGTGAACAGCATCTTTCCCTAAGGAAAAACAGTCTGGAAGCTTTGGCTTTGAGGTGTAGTTGTTGGGGCAGACTGGGCACTTCATGGGCAGCAAGAGTTTTCTGAGGTGGCACCTTTTGTCTGGCAGCAATCTTTATTTGGAGTAAATTGTTCAGGAGGTGGGACAGGCCATTGCAGCGTAGGGCAGAAAAAAGCAAACAGCAGCTCTTTTCCTAAGGAAAAAAAGTCCAGAAGCTTTGGCTTGGAGGTGCAGTTGGCGGGGCAGCCTGGGCAGTTTTTGGGCAGGAAGACCTTTTTGTGGTA
>NW_026990632.1:45148-85422 GCF_036250125.1 Pseudopipra pipra | reverse complement strand
TCTGTGCTGTCATCTTTGTTGTGGGAGGAATCTTTGTTTATATGCAATTTTGGGAGTTGGGCTGGCAGTTGTAGGCAGGTGTGAAAACAGGAAACAATAACCATTATCCCCAGGACAGAAAACCTGGAAACTTGGGATTGTGGTGCAGTGTGTTTGCCAAGCTGGGGCGTCCATGAATAGCGGGTGCTTTCTGTGCTGTCATCTTTGTTGTGGGAGTGAAGTCAGGTAAAACCTGGAAAACGAATTTAGTAGAGCACTACAAGAATTAGAGAGTTAAACGCCAAATGCCGGCTTTAAGCAAGGCATAGAGAACTTAGCATTAAGAAATAGCAGAGGCAATAAATTCTCTAGAATACAGGACACTCTGACATGAGGGAACATGGGCATGAACGGGGAGAACTAGCACACACAAAAAAGGACATATGGAAGAAAACAAAGGGAGATAAGAAAAAGGACAAGCCAAGAAATTAAGCACTTTTGCCAGATATTGAGAAACCCTGCCAAATGCATAAGGAAACTACCCAAATTAGGGAAGGTTCAAAAGTTTAAGAAGAAGATGATGGTGAGGACAGCGGGTTCATGATGAAGAAAGACCGGAACGACCACCAAAGTTCTCCCCAAATTGAAGACCACGCCTCTAACTCCGCCTCAACTCCGCCTATTATGAATATTAAAAGTAGATGTTGCAATGTAATGAATATTCATAATATGTGATGTAATTGCTTAGCAAAAAGTGTATAAAAGCTCAAATTGTAAGTTCTTCGGCGAAGCAGTTTGCCCAGGGCGACCTGGCTGCTTCCCGGCCGTGAAAAATAAATACCTCCTGCTTATAGACTGAAAACTCTGTCTCTGAGCAGTTCCTCTGCGCCTTCTTTGGGGCAAAATTTGGCATCAATTTTGGCGAGCCAGACAGGAGAGGGGGGTCTTCCTGAGCCAGGACCCAAGGGACCGGGACGCTCTCAGGACCCCCCGACTTAATTTTTGTCGGCAGAGTCTCCCGGACCCCTTGGATCTGCGCAACGGTGGACAAGAATCTCCTGTTCCAAATTAAGAGGTATTTGATCTTTTATATTTTAGGTAAAAGCTCTTTATTGGTGGGGATAGGACGCTATCGCCCAAAAGGGAGCCGGAGGGACGCCTCGGCATTAGCCCTAAAACTGGGTTCGAGTCCCAGGTATCGAAAGCAGCAGGTTAGAGTCCTGCAAAAGCAGCAGGTTAGAGTCCTGCAAAGATAGCAGGTTAGAGTCCTGCAAAGATAGCAGGTTAGAGTCCTGCAAAGGTAGCAGGTTAGAGGCCTGCCAGAAAAGGGTTAAAGTCCCGACACAGCAGGAAAAAAAAAAACAAAAAACAAAAAACAAACAAACAAAAAAAAAGGGTTCTATTACTTGTGGCATTCTGATTGTTATTTGTATTGTTTTGTTTGCCTTTTGTGTATCATAGACTATTTTGCTAAACTATCTTGCTAAATGTTTAGAGTTCTATATGGGAAGTGATATACCTTTTGTGCTTTTGTGTATTGTCTGGCAATATGTTTCTTAAAAGTGCTTTTGCTTTGTGTTTTCTCGTCCGCTTTCTGTTTTGTGTGGAATATTGCCCAGTAATGTATTTAAAGTTGCGTCTGACTTGAAGATTTGGGAGACTAATGGTCCTTAACATTCCCTTCTAAGCTGTCTCAAGATTTGAGAGTGTTTCCTTCTGATTTTCTTGAGAAAAGGGGCTCTAGGACCCAGAGAAGCCTCTAGTCCTACTGAAGAATTCCTGGAATGCGGTAGCTAGAGATAATGTATTGTGAATTTCTTTGTAATGTTTCATTTTTATATGCTGCTTTTTACAAGCTGTTCTGGTCTGTGTTAAAATTGTAGTTTGTTTGATTCTACTCTTAAGTGGTAATGCAATAGAAAACTTTAAAGAACTTAAAAGTGTGCAAATGTGTGTGAATGTCTGAGATGCAGCATCACCGTGAAGTGATTGCAGAGCTAGAAACAGATAAAGCAGCTGGATGTTGTATGTATGAAGTGCTGAGACAAAGTAAAAGGTATTTTAAGACAGTGAAATAAATTAAGAAAAGTGTAAGCTTGTTGTGATAGTGTAAAAGAATTTATCAGACAATCAATTTAGAGAAGAGACGAACTAGAGTACAACTTCTAGTGATTTAAAATATTTGCAACTGGAAACCAGTTCAGGAACACGACTCCTGGATCAGCTGGTATATTACTGATGCTCAAATAATTGAAAGGTCCAGGGAGAATCTGTCCTTGAAAGATTAACATTTGTCAGCAGTAACTAGTACTTTATAGATAGATATTCTGTGTATGACGCGGTGGGACAGATTGAGAAATCCCAGATAAGTGCATAATTAAACCCCTATAATAATGATGGGAGGCCAGCAAAGTAAAGAAAGCAGCCTGCCAGAAACCAGGAAGGGATGAAAGAAAAGAGGACAGAAAGCATAAAGATAAAACAGATACCGAAAGCTTAGAGAACGATCAAGAGGAAGGGATTGGCTATTCATATTGTACCAGGACTGCTGAACGGAGAACCAAGGACAAGGAGGGAGAGAAAGCAAAAATAATTAACTCGGCAGCTCTTTATAATGTTAGACAAGGGCGAGATGAGACGCCTTCGGAATTCTTAGACAGACTTAGAGCTACCATGAGAAAATATACACCCTTAGATCCTGCGTCAAAAGCAGGCAAACAACAATTACTAGCATTATTGATGGGACAGAGTAACCCAGATATTAGAAAGAAGCTGCAAAAACTCCAGCATCTTGCAGATGAAAATTTAGAGACAGTAATGAATGAAGCTTGGAGAGTTACAATAATACAGAGAAAGAAGAAAAAAAGAAAAAGGATGAGAAAGTTGCTAAAGTTATAGTGGTAGCAGTAGCAGCCCAAAGCTCAAGGTTCCCGGAGATAAATACTAGAGGCAGAGGTCATGGTTACCCTGCAAGGGGAAGAAGAGGTTTCCTTTCCCAACAAACCAGAATAAAGTCAAAACAGTGTTCCTATTGCTTGCAAATAGGTCACTGAAAACGAGACAGTCCTAAATTAAATAGGAAGTTTAAGAGTGCTACTGTCCCCTATCAGAGCAGTGACTGAGGAGGACCGGTGAGTCATTCCCTAGCAGACCCACTAGTTAAAATGGAGCTAGGGGAGGGTGAAAAAGAATTAGAGTTTTAATCAACACAGGAGTTATATTTTAGTTTTGAATCAGGAACTAATGCCAAAAGTGACAAATTTGTACAAGTTGTGGGAGTGACAGGCCAACCAGAAAAAGCCTTATTTTCTAAAACCTCTTAAGCATAAAACTGAGAAACAAATAAAAGATTATAGATTTTTATCTGCCCAACTCTCCAAGTTCTCTACTAGGTAAGGATTTATTTGTTGAATAATTCAACAAAAATAAACTTGAATTCCAAGTAAGCGAGGAACAACTGATAATAGCTTTGAACCTGACTATCAGTTGTATAAAACCAGTAATCAGAAAATAATACCCACTGAAGCTAAAAGATAAGAAAGCAACGAACTGATAATAGAGAAATTTTTAGAATGAGAGTTACTCAATTAACCTGGACGGTTTTACCGCAAGGTCAAAGGCCACAGAGAGATGGTACTCTTCTACGATATGTAGATGATCTGCTAATAACAACTGGGACAGAAGAAGAATGTGTTAAATGGACTATTTCTCTGTTGAATTTCCTGGGTTTAAGCAGATATCGAGTCTCTCAACAGAAAGCGCAGCTGGTGCAAGAAAAAGTGGTGTACCTGGGATATGAAATTTCCAGAGGACAATGATCCCTAGGAACAGCAAGAAAAGAAACCATCTGCCAAATGCCTAAACCCGAAACGGTGAGAGATCTACAAGCCTTTCTAGGGATGACAGGTTGGTGCTGTTTATGGATTTATCAATACGAGGTACTTGCTAAACCACTGTATGATTTGCTGAAAGAATCTAAGAGTGTCCTAGTCTGGACTCCCGAAGCAGAGGGAGCTTTTAAGAGACTGAAACAAGAACTCATAAAAGCCCCAGCCTTGGGCCTGCCCGATGTAACAAAACCATTTTAGCTATTCTCTCATGAACAACAAGGAATAGCTTTAGGAGTCTTGGCACAACAATTAGGACCACACAAAAGAGCCATAGCTTATTTCTCCAAACAGCTGGATGAAGTAAGCAAAGGATGACCCAGCTGTCTGAAAGCAGTGGCCGCAGTAATCATAAACATAGAAGAGGCCAGAAAGCTCACATTGGGCCAGAAAATGACTGTGTTAGTGTCCCATACTGTATCCGCAGTACTCAAGCAGAAAGGTGGCCATTGGTTGGCACCTTCTAGATTCCTAAAGCACCAGGCAATACTAGATGAGTCAGATGATATGACCATTCAAGTCACTAACATTGTGAATCCAGCCTCATTTCTAGAAGGAAGAATGTCAGCAGAACCAATCGAACATGACTGTCTAGAGACCATCGAAGCTGTCTACTCCAGCCGCCCAGACCTCAAAGAAGAGCCGCTTGAAGATACAGACAACTGGTTCTCCGACAGCAGCAGCTTCGTGAAACAAAGAGTAAGGATGGCAGGCTATGCAGTGACCACAACGGAAGAGGTAAGCGAATCAAATCCTTTACCTGCAGGGACTTCAGCCCAGAAGGCAGAACTGATAGCTCTTACCCGAGCTATAGAATTGGCAGAAGGCATACGGATTAATATTTGGACAGATTCAAAATATGCCTTCTCCTTCATGCACGCTCATGGAGCAATTTGGAAAGAAAGAGGACTACTAACTGCCCAGGGGAAAACTGTCAGATATGCAGAGGAAATTCTACAATTGTTAGAAGTAGTCCAACTCCCAACACAAGCGGCCATAATGCATTGTAAGGGACACCTGAAAGGTAACACTGTTCCAGAAATAGGAAATAGGAAAGCTGATGCAGAAGCTAAATTAGCTGCTGCAAGGACCGAAGAAGTGACTATAACAGCTTTAGTACCAGGAGAGCTAGATCCTAACTTTCAACCAGATTATCAGGAATCAGATCATAGGTGGATTCAAAAGAACGAAGGCAAATTGTTAGACAATGGATGGGGTCAATTAGAAACAGGACAACTAATAATACTAGGGAAATTAATGTGGCAATTTGTAAAAAACAAAACATGAGAAGGCACATTGGAGTTTAGATCCACTTTATCAGTATTTGCAAACTAGAATAGCAGGACCAAAATTATTCACTCCCATAAAACAGGTTACATCCCAGTGCGAACGATGTCTGAAGAATAACCCAAACACAGAGACCAAAATATACCAAGGGGCAATAAATCAAGGTAAATTCCCAGGTGAAGTATGGCAAATTGATTTCTCTGAACTCCCAAGAAAAGGGTATAAGTATTTATTGGTGTTAACTGACACATTTTCTGGGTGGCCTGAAGCGTTCCCCTGCAGGACAAACAAAGAAAGAGAGGTAACTAAAGTCTTACTAAATGAAATTATACCATGGTTAGGGGTACCAAGAAGTATTTCTTCAGAGAGAAGTTCACATTTTTGTGCGAAGGTTGTGAGAGCAATAAGCAAAGCATTGCAGATTAAATGGCAATTGCATTCGCCTTACAGGCCACAAGCCAGTGGGCAAGTAGAAAAGATGAATCATCTTATCAAACAACAAATTGCTAAAATATGCCAAGAAACTAACTTCCAGTGGTATCAAGCTTTGCCTATTGCTCTGATTAGATTGAGAGTCAAACCTCGATCAAAAGAAAAGTTGAGCTCGTTTGAAATTCTGTATGGTAGACCTTATACTATGCAAATTGTGAATAGCGATGCTTTAGACCAGATAAGTAATCAATATATATATGATTATGTAATTGCTGTAGGGAAGCATTTTGATAAAAACGCCATGGTAGTAATAGAACACCAGCCCAAACAACCTAACTGTAAACTGCATCCGTTTAACCCCGGTGATTGAGTGTATGTTAAGAATCTTTTAGGAAAACCCCTACAAGAGAAGTGGAAGAGACCTTTCCAAGTGCTGCTGACCACCTTCACCGCAGTTAGGATCAAGGAGCGACCTACATGGATTCACTATTCTCGAGTCAAGAGAGCTCTGGAAGATAAGCAGGAAGACCCAACGTCATGAATCCGACTCCCTTCCAAACCCTTTCAACATTGACCATTGGACTCTTGATAAGTATTGTTTTATCCCAAAACCCTACTCCAGAAGAGCCGTGGTCTAGTGCACGCACACTACCACGCTCTGAGGAAAACCCAGACTTTGAGATTTACGTTTACATAACAATCAACCCTATACAATAGATGAATGGGATAACAGAACCCATTTCATAGCGCAAAAGCGAGACCAAGTTCAAGTAGGGTGCCGAGAAGTCGAGGCTTTAATGGAAAAAACAGATAAACTAGTATTGACAATTGAATCTTGGCAAGAAGCCTCTAGACAGAACTTAATTACTTATTGCCAAGTAGAAAATGAAGAACCCATCATCTGGATTGAACGGAAGGGACCAGTCTCATGTCAATGGGATAGTACTGAAGAGGGTAGAGCACAGTGTGAAATTATATTCAAGCTAGATCAATCGATGTCGTTTTCATGTAGCAGGGAAGCCAAGATTGAACCCATTGGTGAACAAAGCATTGTAACCTGTAGAGCCTTTAAGCGAGTCGTTAGACTAGCAACAGACTCAATCGTGAGCCCGTCTCGTGAAACCACTCTACCTTTAGAATGTAGGAAGATACATAATTTAACCTTTATAGGGCCTCAAGTAATAAGACAATCGAACGAACTAAAGCTACTGTTAGATCCTACATATTCTCTGAAGAAAGTACAGATAAACATTCAGACAGACATTACACATTTACAGAAAGCTTGACAACCGTTTATACAGCAAAGCCTCAAAGGCTGGAATGCCTGGTTAGCAACTAGGTCATACCGCAAACGAACACAAAGAGATATAAGTGGATGGGTTGGCACGGGGTTTGGCGTATTAAACACTATAGATCAAGAAGTATTAGTGAATAAGTTAAGTACCGTCACTTCTAATTTGGGAAAGCTTAAAGTACCTTTAAGCTCATCTATGCTAACCTTAGCAGAGACACAATCATTGGTAGTCAAATTGATGACCTTAGTAGCCAACCATACCGCTGAAGATTTTGTTAAAATTGCTGACTATACTGGAGATATTAGTAAAGAAATTGCACTTGCTATCCAGTGTGTTCAGACACAACAATGGGTACAATCAGTAGCAGCAAGAATATTAAGAGAGGGAATGTCAGGCATACTGCCTCAAGAAATAAGAGAAGCAATACTAAGAGATAGCTCCACTACACGATTTGAAAAAGACCACCAGGCTTAGTGGCAACTAGTTAATTTCACTTATGATCCACAACAGGAACACATTGAAACCTATGTCCTTACTATCAGTGCAGCAGAAGAAAGAGCTATATTTCCTATTTTAACATTAGGAACTATACATCAGAATGTCATTGTCAAACCTGTAGACCATAACGTCTGGGCAAACTATGACAGTACTAGGAACAAGTGGCAATCAATTAGTACAGAAGCATGTATCCCTAAAGGGCAATTAAGTTATATTTGCGAAAATGCCATTGTAGAAGCTAAAGACCTATGCTTAGATGCTGAAGACAGTGTATGTACCTTTGAAATGCTTCCACACATTAGAGCCCGATCACAAGTATTCTATATAGGGAATGGATGCGCTTGCATTAGAACTGCTTATAATGATGTTACTATAGATAATTTTCATGAAGTGACTAACGATACTAATTTTTGCATATGCAACTTCACAAAAGTCATGGGTTGTGACTTTAACTACACTGCTCCCATAACTACACAACAGTTAATCGAAGCTAAGTATACTTTATATCATGAGATACCCAAGCTACAGATAGGTATGGATACTAAGCTTCTCAAAGAAATGCTTATACATCCTGAAGTGGAGAAGTTAGTTCAAAAGGTGAACCAAACAACTCAACGCATGTTGTGGCAGGTAGAGCATAATTCAAAAAGTATAAAGAATATCCTAACAAAAGTTGCACAAGTAGGTCAACATCACTGGTGGGATATCTTCACAAGATACTCCCCAACAGCAGCACAAGTTTTTCACTACCTCATACACCTAATATTAATTATAACCATGGCCATGTTCTTGTTAACTCTCATGAATATATGCCTGTGGTGTAAGTTAAAATCCATGGTCAAAAGAACCCAAATAATCTGGGTGATAGTACAAGCATATCAACGCCCTCTAGAATTAGAACTTGACGAAAGAATTCGTAAGTTTTAGAAAAGGGGCGAATGAAGCCAGGTAAAACCTGGAAAACGAATTTAGTAGAGCACTACAAGAATTAGAGAGTTAAACACCAAATGCAAGCTTTAAGCAAGGCATAGAGAACTTAGCATTAAGAAATAGCAGAGGCAATAAATTCTCTAGAATACAGGACACTCTGACATGAGGGAACATGGGCATGAACGGGGAGAACTAGCACACACAAAAAAGGACATATGGAAGAAAACAAAGGGAGATAAGAAAAAGGACAAGCCAAGAAATTAAGCACTTTTGCCAGATATTGAGAAACCCTGCCAAATGCATAAGGAAACTACCCAAATTAGGGAAGGTTCAAAAGTTTAAGAAGAAGATGATGGTGAGGACAGCGGGTTCATGATGAAGAAAGACCGGAACGACCACCAAAGTTCTCCCCAAATTGAAGACCACGCCTCTAACTCCGCCTCAACTCCGCCTATTATGAATATTAAAAGTAGATGTTGCAATGTAATGAATATTCATAATATGTGATGTAATTGCTTAGCAAAAAGTGTATAAAAGCTCAAATTGTAAGTTCTTCGGCGAAGCAGTTTGCCCAGGGCGACCTGGCTGCTTCCCGGCCGTGAAAAATAAATACCTCCTGCTTATAGACTGAAAACTCTGTCTCTGAGCACTTCCTCTGCGCCTTCTTTGGGGCAAAATTTGGCATCAGGAGGAATCTTTGTTTATATGCAATTTTGGGAGTTGGGCTGGCAGTTGGGAGGCAGGTGTGAAAACAGGAAACAATAGCCATTATCCCCAGGAAAGAAAGCCTGGAAACTTGGGTTTGTGGTGCAGTGTGTTTGCCAAGCTGGGGCGTCCATGAATAGCAAGTGCTTTCTGTGCTGTCATCTTTGTTGTGGGAGGAATCTTTGTTTATATGCAATTTTGGGAGTTGGGCTGGCAGTTGGGAGGCAGGTGTGAAAACAGGAAATGACAGCGCTTATCCGCAGGAAAGAAAGCCTGGAAGCTTTGGTTTTGTGGTTCTTTTGGTTTGTCAGCCTGGAGACTCCATGGGGAGCAGGAGCTTTCTCTGCCTACATCTTCGCTGTGGGAGGATTCTTCCTTCGTATGCAAGTTTGGGAGTTGGGCTGGCAGTTGGGAGGCAGGTGTGAAAACAGGAAATGACAGCGCTTATCGGCAGGACAGAAAGCCTGGAAGCTTTGGCTTTGTGGTGCTTTTGGTTTGACGGCCTGGAGACTTCATGCAGAGCAAAATCTTTCTGTGCTGTCATCTTTGTTGTGGGAGGAATCTTTGTTTATATGCAATTTTCAGAGTCGGTCTGGAAGTTGGAAGGCAGGTGTGAAAACAGGAAACAATAGCCATAATCCCCAGGAAAGAAAGCCTGGAAACTTGGGTTTGTGGTGCAGTGTGTTTGCCAAGCTGGGGCGTCCATGAATAGCGAGTGCTTTCTGTGCTGTCATCTTTGTTGTGGGAGGAATCTTTGTTTATATGCAATTTTGGGAGTTGGGCTGGCAGTTGGGAGGCAGGTGTGAAAACAGGAAACAATTGCCATTATCCCCAGGAAAGAAAGCCTGGAAACTTGGGTTTGTGGTTCTTTTGGTTTTTCAGCCTGGAGACTCCATGGGGAGCAGGAGCTTTCTCTGTTTACATCTTCACTGAGGAGGCCTGCAGCATTATGACATGTCTGGTCTTTATGAGGTCAGTGTGATGATGAGACCTACACCATTATGAGGTGTCTAGGCTTTATGAGCTCACTGTGATGATGAGACCTGCACCATTATGACATGTCTGGGCTTTATGAGGTCAGTGTGATGATGAGGCCTGCACCATTATGACATGTTTGGGCTTTATGAGGTCAGTGCCACGATGAGACCTTCACCATTATGACTTGTCTGGAATTTATGAAGTAAGTGTGATGATGAGGCCTGCACCATTGTAAGGTATATGGGCTGTATGAGGTCACAGTGATGATGAGGCTTGCATCATTATGACATGTCTGAATTTTATGAGCTCAGTGCCATGAGGAGGCCTGCACCATTTTGACATGTCTGGGTTTGATGAGGTCAGTGCCATGAGGAGGCCTGCACCATTATGACATGCCTGGGCTTTATGAGGTCAGTGCCATGAGGAGGCCTGGGCCATTATGACATGTCTGGGCTTTATGAGGTCAATGTGATGGTGAGACCTGCACCGTTATGACATGTACGGTTTTATGAGGTCACAGTGATGCTGAGGCCTGCACCATTATGACATGTCTGGGCTTTATGAGGTCAGTGCCATGAGGAGGCCTGCACCATTATGACATGTCTGGGCTTTACGAGGTCAGTGTAATGATTGGGCCTGAACCATTATGACATGTCTGGGCTTTATGAGGTCAGTGCCATGAGGAGACCTGCACCATTATGACATGTCTCATCTTTAAGAGGTCAGTGCCATGACGAGGCCTGCACCATTATGACATGTCTGGGCGTTATGAGGTCAGTGTGATGATGAGACCTGCAGCATTATGAGGTGTCTAGCCTTTATGAGCTCACTATGATGATGAGACCTGCACCATTATGACATGTCTGGGTTTTATGAGGTCAGTGCCATGATGACGCCTGCACCATTAAAACATGTCTGGGCTTTATGAGGTCAGTGCCATGAGGAGGCCTGCACCATTATGGCAGGTCTGTGCTTTATGAGAGCAGTGCCATGATGAGACCTCCACCATTATGACATATCTGGACTTTATGAGGTCACTGTGATGATGAGGCCTGCACCATTATGACATGTCTGGGCGTTATGAGGTCAGTGCCATGATGAGGCCTGCACAATTTGATATGTCTGGGCTTTCTTTCCTGGGGATAATGGCTTTTGTTTCTTGTTTTCACACCTGCCTCCCAACTGCCAGCCCAACTCCCAAAATTGCATGTAAACAAAGATTCCTCCCACAACAAAGATGACAGCACAGAAAGCACTCGCTATTCATGGACGCCCCAGCTTGGCAAACACACTGCACCACAAACCCAAGTTTCCAGGCTTTCTTTCCTGGGGATAAGGGCTATTGTTTCCTGTTTTCAGACCTGCCTCCCAGCTGCCAGCCTGACTCTCAAAATTGCATATAAACAAAGATTCCTCCCACAACAAAGATGACAGCACAGAAAGCACTTGCTATTCAAGGACGCCCCAGCTTGGCAAACACACTGCACCACAAACCCAAGTTTCCAGGCTTTCTTTCCTGGGGATTAGGGCTATTTTTTCCTGTTTTCACACCTGCCTCCCAACTGCCAGACCGACTCTGAAAATTGCATATAAACAAAGATTCCTCCCACAACAAAGATGACAGCACAGAAAGATTTTGCTCTGCATGAAGTCTCCAGGTTGTCAAACCAAAAGCACCACAAAGCCAAAGCTTCCTGGCTTTCTTTCCTGCCAATAAGCACTGTCATTTCCTGTTTTCACACCTGCCTCCCAACTGCCAGCCCAACTCCCAAACTTGCATACGAAGAAAGATTCCTCCCACAGCGAAGATGTAGGCAGAGAAAGCTCCTGCTCCCCATGGAGTCTGCAGGCTGACAAACCAAAAGCACCACAAAGCCAAAGCTTCGAGGCTTTCTTTCCTGGGGATAATGGCTATTGTTTCCTGTTTTCAAACCTGCCTCCCAACTGCCAGCCCAACTCCCAAAATTGCATATAAACAAAGATTCCTCCCACAACAAAGATGACAGCACAGAAAGCACTCGCTATTCATGGACACCCCAGCTTGGCAAACACACTGCACCACAGTCCCAAGTTTCCAGGTTTTCTGTCCTGAGGATAATGGTTATTGGTTCCTGTTTTCACACCTGCATACAACTGCCAGACTGACTCCCAAACTTGCATATAAACAAAAATTCCTCCCACAGCGAAGATGTAGGCAGAGAAAGCTCCTGCTCCCCATGGAGTCTGCAGGCTGACAAACCAAAAGCACCACAAAGCCAAAGCTTCCAGGCTTTCTTTCCTGCCGATAAGCGCTGTCATTTCCTGTTTTCACACCTGCCTCCCAACTGCCAGCCCAACTCCCAAAATTGCATATAAACAAAGATTCCTCCCACAACAAAGAAGACAGCACAGAAAGCACTCGCTATTCATGGACGCCCCAGCTTGGCAAACACACTGCACCACAAACCCAAGTTTCCAGGCTTTCTTTCCTGGGGATAATGCCTCCTTATGGCACTTACCTCATAAAGCCCAGACATGTCATAATGGTGCAGGCCTCCTCATGTCATCACAGTGACCTCTAAAAGCCAAGACGTATCATAATGGTTCAGGCCTCATCATGGCACTGACCTAATAAAGTCCAGACATGTCATAATGGTGCAGGTCTCATCATGGCCCTGACCTCATAAAGCCCAGACATGTCGTAATGGTGCAGGCCTCATCATGGCACTGACCTCATAAAGCCCAGACATGTCATAATGGTTCAGGCCTCATCATGGCACTGACCTAATAAAGTCCAGACATGTCATAATGGTGCAGGTCTCATCATGGCCCTGACCTCATAAAGCCCAGACATGTCGTAATGGTGCAGGCCTCATCATGGCACTGACCTCATAAAGCCCAGACATGTCATAATGGTGCAGGCCTCATCATCACACTGACCTCATAAAGCCCAGACATGTCAAAATGGATCAGGCCTCATCATCACTGTGTCCTCAAAAAGCCCGGACATGACATAATGGCCCAGGCCTCCTTATGGCACTGACCTCATAAAGCCCAGATATATCATAGTGCTGCAGGTCTCATCGTGGCACTGACCTCATAAAGCCCTGAAACCTCATAATGGCTCAGGTCCCATCATCACAATGACCTCATAAAGCCCAGACATGTCATAATGGTGCAGGTCTCATCATCACACAGACCACATAAAGACCAGACATGTCATAATGATGCAGGCCTCCTCATGGCACTGACCTCATCAAACCCAGACATGTCAAAATGGTGCAGACCTCATCATGGCACTGACCTCATAAAGCCCAGACATGTCATAATGGTTCAGGCCTCATCATGGCACTGACCTCATAAAACCCAGACATGTCATAATGGTTCAGGCCCACTCATTACACTGACGTCATAAAGCCCAGACAAGTCATAATAGTGCAGGTCTCCACTTGGTACAGACCTAATAAAACCCAGACATGTCAATAATGGCCCAGGCCTCATAATGGCACTAACCTCATAAAGCCCAGACATGTCATAATGGCCCAGGTCTCATCATCACAGTGACTTCATAAAGTCCAGAAATGTCATAATTGTGCAGGTCTCATCATGACACTGACCTCATAAAGCCCAGACATGTCATAATGGCCCAGGCCTCATCATCACACTGACCTCATAAAGCCCAGACATGTCATAATGGCCCAGGCCTCATCATCAGAGTGACTTCGTAAAGCCCAGGCATGTCATAATGGTGCAGGCCTCCTCATAGCACTGACCTAATAAAGCCCAGACACCTCATAATGGTGCAGGTCTCATCATCACACTGACCTCATAAAGCCCAGACACGTCATAATGGTGCAGTTCTCATCATCAGTGTGACCTCATAAAGCCCAGTCATGTCATAATGGTGCAGGCCTCATCATAGCACTGACCTCATAAAGCCCAGACATGTCATAATGGTGCAGGCCTCCTCATGGCACTGACCTCATAACGCCCAGACATGTCATAATGGTGCAGGTCTCATCATCACACTGACCTCATAAAGACCAGAAATGTCATAATGGTGCAGGTCTCATCATGGCACTGCCGTCATAAAGCACAGACATGTGATAATGGTGCAGGACTCCTCATGGCACTGACCTCATAACGCCCAGACATGTCATAATGGTGCAGGTCTCATCATCACACTGACCTCATAAAGCCCAGACATGTCATAATGATGCAGGCCTCCTCATGGCACTGACCTCATAAAGCCCAGACATGTCATAATGGTGCAGGCCGCATCATCACACTGACCTCATAAAGCCCAGACGTGACATAATTGTGCAGACCTCCTCATGTCATCACAGTGACCTCTTAAAGCCCAGATATGTCATAATGGCGCAGGCCTCCTCATGGCACTGACCTCATAAAGACCAGACATGTCATAATGGTGCAGGACTCATCATCACACTGACCTCATAAAGCCCAGACATCTCATAATGGTGCAGGCCTCACCATCACTGTGACCTCAAAAAGCCCAGACATGTCATAATGGAGCAGGCCTCATCATCACACTGACCTCATAAAGCCCAGACACCTCATAATGGTGCAGGCCTCCTCATGGCACTGACTTCATAACGCCCAGACATGTCATAATGGTGCAGGCCACATCATCACACTGACCTCATAAAGCCCAGACAAGTCACAATGGTGCAGGCCTCATCATCACTGTGACCTCAAAAAACCCAGACATGTCATATTGGTGCAGGCCTCCTCATGGCACAGACCTCATAAATCCCAGACATGACATAATTGTGCAGACCTCCTCATGTCATCACAGTGACCTCTTAAAGCCCAGATATGTCATAATGGCGCAGGCCTCCTCATGGCACTGAGCTCATAAAGACCAGACATGTCATAATGGTGCAGGTCTCATCATCACTGTGACCTCATAAATTCCAGACAAGTCATAATGGTGCAGGTCTCATCATGGCACTGCCGTCATAAAGCACAGACATGTGATAATGGTGCAGGCCTCCTCATGGCACTGACCTCATAACGCCCAGACACCTCATAATGGTGCCGGCCTCCTCATCGCACTGACCTCTTAAAGACCAGACATGTCATAATGGTGCAGGCCTCCTCATGGCACTGACCTCATAAAGCCCAGACATGTCATAATAGTGCAGACCTCATCATCACACTGACCTCATAAAGCCCAGACACCTCATAATGGTGCCGGCCTCCTCATCGCACTGACCTCTTAAAGACCAGACATGTCATAATGGTGCAGGTCTCATCATGGCACTGACCTCATAAAGCCCAGACATGTCATAATGGTGCAGACCCCATCATCACACTGACCTCATAAAATTCAGACATGTCATAATTATTTAAGTCTCATCATCACAGTGACCTCATACAGCCCAGACATGTCATAATGGGGCAGGCCTCATCATCACACTGACCTCATAAATTCCAGACAAGTCATAATGTTGCAGGTCTCATCATGGCACTGCCCTGATAAAGCCCAGACATATCATAATGGTGCAAGCCTCCTCTTGGCACTGACCTCATAAAGCCCAGACATATCATAATGGTGCAGGCCTCATCATCACACTGACCTCCTAAAGCCCAGACACCTCATAATGGTACAGGTCTCATCATGGCACTGACCTCATAAAGCCCAGACATGTCATAATGGTGCAGGCCTCATCATGGCACTGACCTCATAAAGCCCAGACATGTCATAATGGTGCAGGCCTCATCATCACTGTGACCTCAAAAAGCCCAGACATGTCATAATGGTGCAGGCCTCATCATCACACTGAACTCATAACGCCCCGACATGCCATAATGGTGCAGGCCTCATCATCACACTGACCTCATAAAGCCCAGACACCTCGTAATGCTGCAGACCTCATTATCACAGCGACCTGATAAAGCCCAGACATGTCATATTGGTGCAGGCCTCCTCATGGCACTGACCTCATAAATCCCAGACATGTCATAATTGTGCAGACCTCCTCATGTCATCACAGTGACCTCTTAAAGCCCAGATATGTCATAATGGCGCAGGCCTCCTCATGGCACTGAGCTCATAAAGACCAGACATGTCATAATGGTGCAGGCCTCATCATCACTGTGACCTCATAAATTCCAGACAAGTCATAATGGTGCAGGTCTCATCATGGCACTGCCCTCATAAAGCACAGACATGTGATAATGGTGCAGGCCTCCTCTTGGCATTGACCTCATAATGCCCAGACATGTCATAATGGTGCAGGTCTCATCATCACACTGACCTCATAAAGCCCAGAAATGTCATAATGGTGCAGGCCTCCTCATTACACTGACCTCATAAAGCCCAGACATGTCATAATAGTGCAGACCTCATCATCACACTGACCTCATAAAGCCCAGACACCTCATAATGGTGCCGGCCTCCTCATCGCACTGACCTCTTAAAGACCAGACATGTCATAATGGTGCAGGTCTCATAATGGCACTGACCTCATAAAGCCCAGACATGTCATAATGGTGCAGGCCTCATCATCACACTGACCTCATAAAGCCCAGACGTGACATAATGGTGCCGGCCTCCTCATGGCACTGACCTCTTAAAGCCCAGACATGTCATAATGGTGCAGACCCCATCATCACACGGACCTCATAAAATTCAGACATGTCATAATTATTCAAGTCTCATCATCACAGTGACCTCATAAAGCCCAGACATGTCATAATGGTGCAGGCCTCATCATCACACGGACCTCATAAATTCCAGACGAGTCATAATGGTGCAGGTCTCATCATGGCACTGCCCTCATAAAGCCCAGACATGTCATAATGGTGCAGGCCTCATCATGGCACTGACATCATAAAGACCAGACAGGTAATAACGGTGCAGACCTCATCATCACAGTGACCTCATAAAACCCAGAAACATCATAATTGTGCAGGCCTCATCATCACACTGACCTCATAAAGCCCAGACATGTCATAATGGTGCAGGTCTCCTCAAGGCACTGACCTCATAAAGTCCAGAAATGTCATAATGGTGCAGGTCTCATCATCACTGTGACCCCATAAAGCCCAGACACCTCATAATGCTGCAGGCCTCATCATCACAGCGACCTGATAAAGCCCAGACATGTCATAATGGTGCAGGCCTCCTCATGGCACTGACCTCTTAAAGACGAGACATGTCATAATGGTGCAGGTCACCTCATGGCACTGAACTCATAACGCCCAGACATGTCATAATGGTTCAGGCCCAATCATTACACTGACCTCGTAAAGCCCAGACATGTCGTAATGGTGCAGGCCTCCTCATGGCACTGACCTCATAAAGCCCAGACATGTCATAATGGTGCAGGCCTCCTCATGGCACTGACCTCATAAAGCCCAGAAATAACATAATTGTGCAGACCTCCTCATGTCATCACAGTGACCTCTTAAAGCCCAAATATGTCATAATGGCGCAGGCCTCCTCATGGCACTGACCTCATAAAGACCAGACATGTCATAATGGTGCAGGCCTCCTCATGGCACTGACCTCATAAGGCCCAGACATGTCATAATGGTGCAGGCCTCATCATCACACTGACCTCATAAAGCCCAGACAAGTCACAATGGTGCAGGCCTCATCATCACTGTGACCTCAAAAAACCCAGACATGTCATAATGCTGCAGGCCTCATCATCACACTGACCTCATAACTCCTATACATGTCATAACGGTGCAGGCCTCCTCATGGCACTGACCTCATAACGCCCCGACATGCCATAATGGTGCAGGTCTCATCATCACACTGACCTCATAAAGCCCAGACATATCATAATGGTGCAGGCCTCCTCATGGCACTGACCTCATAAAGCCCAGACATGTCATAATAGTGCAGACCTCATCATCACACTGACCTCATAAAGCCCAGACACCTCATAATGATGCCGGCCTCCTCATGGCACTGACCTCTTAAAGACCAGACATGTCATAATGGTGCAGACCCCATCATCACACGGACCTCATAAAATTCAGACATGTCATAATTATTCAAGTCTCTTCATCACAGTGACCTCATAAAGGCCATACATGTCATAATGGTGCAGGCCTCATCATCACACGAACCACATAAATTCCAGACGAGTCATAATGGTGCAGGTCTCATCATGGCACTGCCCTCATAAAGCCCAGACATATCATAATGGTGCAAGTCTCCTCTTGGCACTGACCTCATAAAGCCCAGACATGTCATAATGGTGCAGGCCTCATCATCACACTGACCTCATAAAGCCCAGACACCTCATAATGGTGCAGACCTCATCATGGCACTGACCTCATAAAGCCCAGACACCTCATAATGGTGCAGGCCTCATCATCACACTGACCTCATAAAGCCCAGACACCTCATAATGGTGCAGGCCTCATCATGGCACTGATCTCATAAAGCCCAGACATGTCATAATGGTGCCGGTCTCATCATGGCACTGACATCATAAAGACCAGACAGGTCATAACGGTGAAGACCTAATCATCACAGTGACCTCATAAAACCCAGAAACATCATAATTGTGCAGGCCTCATCATCACACTGACCTCATAAAGCCCAGACACCTCATAATGGTGCCGGCCTCCTCATGGCACTGACCTCTTAAAGACGAGACATGTCATAATGGTGCAGGTCTCCTCATGGCACTGACCTCATAACGCCCAGACATGTCATAATGGTTCAGGTCCAATCATTACACTGACCTCGTAAAGCCCAGACATGTCATAATGGTGCAGGTCTCCTCATGGTACTGACCTCATAAAGCCCAGACATGTCATAATGGTGCAGGCCTCATCATCACTGTGACCTCAAAAAGCCCAGACATGTCATAATGGTGCAGACCTCCTCATGGCACTGACCTCATAAAGCCCAGACATGACATAACTGCGCAGACCTCCTCATGTCATCACAGTGACCTCATAAAGCCCAGATATGTCATAATGGCGCAGGCCTCCTCATGATACTGACCTCATAAAGACCAGACATGTCATAATGGTGCAGGTCTCATCATCACACTGACCTCATAAAGCCCAGACATGTCATAATGGTGCAGGCCTCATCATCACTGTGACCTCAAAAAGCCCAGACATGTCATAATGGTGCGGGCCTCATCATCACACTGACCTCATAAAGCCCAGACATGTCATAATGGTGCAGACCTCCTCATGGCACTGACCTCATAAGGCCCAGACATGTCATAATGGTGCAGGCCTCATCATCACACTGACCTCATAAAGCCCAGACGTGACATAATTGTGCAGACCTCCTCATGTCATCACAGTGACCTCTTAAAGCCCAGATATGTCATAATGGCGCAGGCCTCCTCATGGCACTGACCTCATAAAGACCAGACATGTCATAATGGTGCAGGACTCATCATCACACTGACCTCATAAAGCCCAGACAAGTCATAATGGTGCAGGCCTCCTCATGGCACTGACTTCATAACGCCCAGACATGTCATAATGGTGCAGGACTCATCATCACACTGACCTCATAAAGCCCAGACAAGTCACAATGGTGCCGGCCTCATCATCACTGTGGCCTCAAAAAGCCCAGACATGTCATAATGGTGCAGGCCTCATCATCACACTGACCTCATAACTCCTATACATGTCATAATGGTGCAGGCCTCCTCATGGCACTAACCTCATAACACCCCGACATGCCATAATGGTGCAGGTCTCATCATCGCACTGACCTCATAAAGCCCAGACATATCATAATGGTGCAGGTCTCCTCATGGCACTGACCTCATAAAGCCCAGACATGTCATAATGGTACAGGCCTCATCATCACACGGACCTCATAAATTCCAGACGAGTCATAATGGTGCAGGACTCCTCATGGCACTGACCTCATAAAGCCCAGACATGTCATAATGGTGCAGGCCTCATCATCACTGTGACCTCAAAAAGCCCAGACATGTCATAATGGTGCAGGCCTCATCATCACAGTGACCTCATAAAGCCCAGACATGTCATAATGGTGCAGGCCTCCTCATGGCACTGACCTCATAAAGCTCAGAAATAACATAATTGTGCAGACCTCCTCATGTCATCACAGTGACCTCTTAAAGCCCAGATATGTCATAATGGCGCAGGCCTCCTCATGGCACTGACCTCATAAAGACCAGACATGTCATAATGGTGCAGGTCTCATCATCACAGTGACCTCATAAAGCCCAGACACGTCATAATGGTGCAGACCTCATCATGGCACTGACCTCATAAAGCCCAGACACCTCATAATGGTGCAGGTCTCATCATCACACTGACCTCATAAAGCCCAGACACCTCATAATGGTGCAGGCCTCATCATGGCACTGATCTCATAAAGCCCAGACATGTCATAATGGTGCCGGCCTCATCATGGCACTGACATCATAAAGACCAGACAGGTCATAACGGTGAAGACCTAATCATCACAGTGACCTCATAAAACCCAGAAACATCATAATTGTGCAGGCCTCATCATCACACTGACCTCAAAAAGCCCAGACACCTCATAATGGTGCCGGCCTCCTCATGGCACTGACCTCTTAAAGACGAGACATGTCATAATGGTGCAGGTCTCCTCATGGCACTGACCTCATAACGCCCAGACATGTCATAATGGTTGAGGCCCAATCATTACACTGACCTCGTAAAGCCCAGACATGTCATAATGGTGCAGGTCTCCTCATGGCACTGACCTCATAAAGCCCAGACATGTCATAATGGTGCAGGCCTCATCATCACTGTGACCTCAAAAAGCCCAGACATGTCATAATGGTGCAGGCCTCATCATAGCACTGACCTCATAAAGCCCAGACATGTCATAATGGTGCAGACCTCCTCATGTCATCACAGTGACCTCTTAAAGCCCAAATATGTCATAATGGCGCAGGCCTCCTCATGGCACTGACCTCATAAAGACCAGACATGTCATAATGGTGCAGGCCTCCTCATGGCACTGACCTCATAAGGCCCAGACATGTCATAATGGTGCAGGCCTCATCATCACACTGACCTCATAAAGCCCAGACAAGTCACAATGGTGCAGGCCTCATCATCACTGTGACCTCAAAAAACCCAGACATGTCATAATGCTGCAGGCCTCATCATCACACTGACCTCATAACTCCTATACATGTCATAACGGTGCAGGCCTCCTCATGGCACTGACCTCATAACGCCCCGACATGCCATAATGGTGCAGGTCTCATCATCACACTGACCTCATAAAGCCCAGACATATCATAATGGTGCAGGCCTCCTCATGGCACTGACCTCATAAAGCCCAGACATGTCATAATAGTGCAGACCTCATCATCACACTGACCTCATAAAGCCCAGACACCTCATAATGATGCCGGCCTCCTCATGGCACTGACCTCTTAAAGACCAGACATGTCATAATGGTGCAGACCCCATCATCACACGGACCTCATAAAATTCAGACATGTCATAATTATTCAAGTCTCTTCATCACAGTGACCTCATAAAGGCCATACATGTCATAATGGTGCAGGCCTCATCATCACACGAACCACATAAATTCCAGACGAGTCATAATGGTGCAGGTCTCATCATGGCACTGCCCTCATAAAGCCCAGACATATCATAATGGTGCAAGTCTCCTCTTGGCACTGACCTCATAAAGCCCAGACATGTCATAATGGTGCAGGCCTCATCATCACACTGACCTCATAAAGCCCAGACACCTCATAATGGTGCAGACCTCATCATGGCACTGACCTCATAAAGCCCAGACACCTCATAATGGTGCAGGCCTCATCATCACACTGACCTCATAAAGCCCAGACACCTCATAATGGTGCAGGCCTCATCATGGCACTGATCTCATAAAGCCCAGACATGTCATAATGGTGCCGGTCTCATCATGGCACTGACATCATAAAGACCAGACAGGTCATAACGGTGAAGACCTAATCATCACAGTGACCTCATAAAACCCAGAAACATCATAATTGTGCAGGCCTCATCATCACACTGACCTCATAAAGCCCAGACACCTCATAATGGTGCCGGCCTCCTCATGGCACTGACCTCTTAAAGACGAGACATGTCATAATGGTGCAGGTCTCCTCATGGCACTGACCTCATAACGCCCAGACATGTCATAATGGTTCAGGTCCAATCATTACACTGACCTCGTAAAGCCCAGACATGTCATAATGGTGCAGGTCTCCTCATGGTACTGACCTCATAAAGCCCAGACATGTCATAATGGTGCAGGCCTCATCATCACTGTGACCTCAAAAAGCCCAGACATGTCATAATGGTGCAGACCTCCTCATGGCACTGACCTCATAAAGCCCAGACATGACATAACTGCGCAGACCTCCTCATGTCATCACAGTGACCTCATAAAGCCCAGATATGTCATAATGGCGCAGGCCTCCTCATGATACTGACCTCATAAAGACCAGACATGTCATAATGGTGCAGGTCTCATCATCACACTGACCTCATAAAGCCCAGACATGTCATAATGGTGCAGGCCTCATCATCACTGTGACCTCAAAAAGCCCAGACATGTCATAATGGTGCGGGCCTCATCATCACACTGACCTCATAAAGCCCAGACATGTCATAATGGTGCAGACCTCCTCATGGCACTGACCTCATAAGGCCCAGACATGTCATAATGGTGCAGGCCTCATCATCACACTGACCTCATAAAGCCCAGACGTGACATAATTGTGCAGACCTCCTCATGTCATCACAGTGACCTCTTAAAGCCCAGATATGTCATAATGGCGCAGGCCTCCTCATGGCACTGACCTCATAAAGACCAGACATGTCATAATGGTGCAGGACTCATCATCACACTGACCTCATAAAGCCCAGACAAGTCATAATGGTGCAGGCCTCCTCATGGCACTGACTTCATAACGCCCAGACATGTCATAATGGTGCAGGACTCATCATCACACTGACCTCATAAAGCCCAGACAAGTCACAATGGTGCCGGCCTCATCATCACTGTGGCCTCAAAAAGCCCAGACATGTCATAATGGTGCAGGCCTCATCATCACACTGACCTCATAACTCCTATACATGTCATAATGGTGCAGGCCTCCTCATGGCACTAACCTCATAACACCCCGACATGCCATAATGGTGCAGGTCTCATCATCGCACTGACCTCATAAAGCCCAGACATATCATAATGGTGCAGGTCTCCTCATGGCACTGACCTCATAAAGCCCAGACATGTCATAATGGTACAGGCCTCATCATCACACGGACCTCATAAATTCCAGACGAGTCATAATGGTGCAGGACTCCTCATGGCACTGACCTCATAAAGCCCAGACATGTCATAATGGTGCAGGCCTCATCATCACTGTGACCTCAAAAAGCCCAGACATGTCATAATGGTGCAGGCCTCATCATCACAGTGACCTCATAAAGCCCAGACATGTCATAATGGTGCAGGCCTCCTCATGGCACTGACCTCATAAAGCTCAGAAATAACATAATTGTGCAGACCTCCTCATGTCATCACAGTGACCTCTTAAAGCCCAGATATGTCATAATGGCGCAGGCCTCCTCATGGCACTGACCTCATAAAGACCAGACATGTCATAATGGTGCAGGTCTCATCATCACAGTGACCTCATAAAGCCCAGACACGTCATAATGGTGCAGACCTCATCATGGCACTGACCTCATAAAGCCCAGACACCTCATAATGGTGCAGGTCTCATCATCACACTGACCTCATAAAGCCCAGACACCTCATAATGGTGCAGGCCTCATCATGGCACTGATCTCATAAAGCCCAGACATGTCATAATGGTGCCGGCCTCATCATGGCACTGACATCATAAAGACCAGACAGGTCATAACGGTGAAGACCTAATCATCACAGTGACCTCATAAAACCCAGAAACATCATAATTGTGCAGGCCTCATCATCACACTGACCTCAAAAAGCCCAGACACCTCATAATGGTGCCGGCCTCCTCATGGCACTGACCTCTTAAAGACGAGACATGTCATAATGGTGCAGGTCTCCTCATGGCACTGACCTCATAACGCCCAGACATGTCATAATGGTTGAGGCCCAATCATTACACTGACCTCGTAAAGCCCAGACATGTCATAATGGTGCAGGTCTCCTCATGGCACTGACCTCATAAAGCCCAGACATGTCATAATGGTGCAGGCCTCATCATCACTGTGACCTCAAAAAGCCCAGACATGTCATAATGGTGCAGGCCTCATCATAGCACTGACCTCATAAAGCCCAGACATGTCATAATGGTGCAGACCTCCTCATGGCGCTGACCACCTAAGGCCCAGACATGTCATAATGCTGCAGGCCTCATCATCACACTGACCTCATAAAGCCCAGACAAGACACAATGGTGCAGGCCTCATCATCACTGTGACCTCAAAAAGCCAGACATGTCATAATGGTGCAGGCCTCATCATCACACTGACCTCATAACTCCTATACATGTCATAACGGTGCAGGCCTCCTCATGGCACTGACCTCATAACGCCCCGACATGCCATAACGGTGCAGGTCTCATCATCACACTGACCTCATAAAGCCCAGACATATCATAATGGTGCAGGCCTCCTCATGGCACTGACCTCATAAAGCCCAGACATGTCATAATAGTGCAGACCTCATCATCACACTGACCTCATAAAGCCCAGACACCTCATAATGGTGCTGGCCTCCTCATGGTACTGACCTCTTAAAGACCAGACATGTCATAATGGTGCAGGCCCCATCATCACACGGACCTCATAAAATTCAGACATGCCATAATTATTCAAGTCTCTTCATCACAGTGACCTCATAAAGGCCAGACATGTCATAATGGTGCAGGCCTCATCATCACACTGACCTCATAAATTCCAGACGAGTCATAATGGTGCAGGTCTCATCATGGCACTGCCCTCATAAAGCCCAGGCATATCATAATGGTGCAAGTCTCCTCTTGGCACTGACCTCATAAAGCCCAGACATGTCATAATGGTGCAGGCCTCATCATCACACTGACCTCATAAAGCCCAGACACCTCATAATGGTGCAGACCTCATCATGGCACTGACCTCATAAAGCCCAGACATGTCATAATGGTGCAGGCCTCATCATCACACTGACCTCATAAAGCCCAGACACCTCATAATGGTGCAGGCCTCATCATGGCACTGGCCTCATAAAGCCCAGACATGTCATAATGGTGCAGGCCTCATCATGGCACTGACATCATAAAGACCAGACAGGTCATAACGGTGAAGACCTCATCATCACAGTAACCTATAAAACCCAGAAACATCATAATTGTGCAGGCCTCATCATCACACTGACCTCATAAATCCCAGACATGACATAATTGTGCTGACCTCCTCATGTCATCACAGTGACCTCTTAAAGCCCAGATATGTCATAATGCTGCAGGCCTCCTCATGGCGCTGACCTCATAAGGCCCAGACATGTCATAATGGTGCAGGCCCAATCATTACACTGACGTCGTAAAGCCCAGACATGTCATAATGGTGCAGGACTCCTCATGACACTGACCTCATAAAGCCCAGACATGTCATAATGGTGCAGGTCTCATCATCACACTGACCTCATAAAGCCCAGACATGTCGTAATGGTGCAGGCCTCATCATCACTGTGACCTCAAAAAGCCCAGACATGTCATAATGGTGCAGGCCTCATCATCACACTGACCTCATAAAGCCCAGACATGTCATAATGGTGCAGGCCTCCTCATGGCACTGACCTCATAAGGCCCAGACATGTCATAATGGTGCAGGCCTCATCATCACACTGACCTCATAAAGCCCAGACAAGTCACAGTGGTGCAGGCCTCATCATCACTGTGACCTCAAAAAGCCCAGACATGTCATAATGGTGCAGGCCTCATCATCACACTGACCTCATAACTCCTATACATGTCATAATGGTGCAAGCCTCCTCATGGCACTGACCTCATAACGCCCCGACATGCCAGAATGGTGCAGGTCTCATCATCACACTGACCTCATAAATCCCAGACATATCATAATGGTGCAGGCCTCCTCATGGCACTGACCTCATAACGCCCAGACATGTCATAATGGTGCAGGTCTCATCATCACACTGACCTCATAAAGCCCAGACACCTCATAATGGTGCCGGCCTCCTCATGGCACTGACCTCTTAAAGACCAGACATGTCATAATGGTGCAGGCCCCATCATCACATGGACCTCATAAAATTCAGACATGTCATAATTATTCAAGTCTCATCATCACAGTGACCTCATAAAGGCCAGACATGTCATAATGGTGCAGGTCTCATCATGGCACTGCCCTCATGAAGCCCAGACATATCATAATGGTGCAAGCCTCCTCTTGGCACTGACCTCATAAAGACCAGACATGTCATAATGGTGCAGGTCCCATCATCACACTGACCTCAAAAAGCCCAGACACCTCATAATGGTGCAGACCTACTCATGGTACTGACATTATAAAGCCCAGACATGTCATAATGGTGCAGGCCTCATCATGGCACTGACATCATAAAGACCAGACAGGTCATAACTGCGCAGACCTCATCATCACAGTGACCTCATAAAACCCAGAAACATCATAATTGTGCAGGCCTCATCATCACACTGACCTCATAAAGCCCAGACATGTCATAATGGTGCAGGCCTCCTTATGGCACTGACCTCATAAAGCCCAGACATGTCATAATGGTGCAGGCCCAATCATTACACTGACGTCGTAAAGCCCAGACATGTCATAATGGTACAGGCCTCCTCAAGGCACTGACCTCATAAAGTCCAGAAATGTCATAATGGTGCAGGCCTCATCATCACTGTGACCTCATAAAGCCCAGACACCTCATAATGCTGCAGGCCTCATCATCACAGCGACCTGATAAAGGCCCAGACATGTCATAATGGTGCAGGTCTCATCATCACACTGACCTCATAAAGCCCAGACATGTCATAATAGTGCAGACCGCATCATCACACTGACCTCATAAAGCCCAGACACCTCATAATGGTGCCGGCCTCCTCATAACTCTGACCTCTTAAAGACGAGACATGTCATAATGGTGAAGGTCTCCTCATGGCACTGAACTCATAACGCCCAGACATGTCATAATGGTTCAGGCCCAAACATTACACTGACCTCGTAAAGCCCAGACATGTCATAATGGTGCAGGCCTCCTCATGGCACTGACCTCAAAAAGCCCAGAAATGACATAATTGTGCAGACCTCCTCATGTCATCACAGTGACCTCTTAAAGCCCAGATATGTCATAATGGCGCAGGCCTCCTTATGGCACTGACCTCATAAAGACCAGACATGTCATAATGGTGCAGGCCTCCTCATGGCACTGACCTCATAAGGCCCAGACATGTCATAATGGTGCAGGCCCCATCATCACACTGACCTCATAACTCCTATACATGTCATAATGGTGCGGGCCTCCTCATGGCACTGACCTCATAACGCCCCGACATGCCATAATGGTGCAGGTCTCATCATCACACTGACCTCATAAAGCCCAGACATATCATAATGGTGCAGGCCTCCTCATGACACTGACCTCATAAAGCCCAGACATGTCATAATAGTGCAGACCTCATCATCACACTGACCTCATAAAGCCCAGACACCTCATAATGGTGCCGGTCTCCTCATGGCACTGACCTCTTAAAGACCAGACATGTCATAATGGTGCAGGCCCCATCATCACACGGACCTCATAAAATTCAGACATGTCATAATTATTCAAGTCTCATCATCACAGTGAGCTCATAAAGCCCAGACACCTCATAATAGTGCAGGCCTCATCATCACACGGACTTCATAAATTCCAGACGAGTCATAATGTTGCAGGTCTCATCATGGCACTGCCCTCATAAAGCCCAGACATACCATAATGGTGCAAGACTCCTCTTGGCACTGACCTCATAAAGCCCAGACATGTCATAATGGTGCAGGCCTCATCATCACACTGACCTCCTAAAGCCCAGACACCTCATAATGGTGCAGGCCTCATCATGGCACTGACCTCATAAAGCCCAGACATGTCATAATGGTGCAGGCCTCATCATGGCACTGACCTCATAAAGCCCAGACACCTCATAATGGTGCAGGTCTCCTCATGGTACTGACATTATAAAGCCCAGACATGTCATAATTGTGCAGGTCTCATCATGGCACTGACATCACAAAGACAAGACAGGTCATAACGGTGCAGACCTCATCATGACACTGACCTCATAAAACCCAGAAACATCATAATTGTGCAGGCCTCATCATCACACTGACCTCATAAAGCCCAGACATGTCATAATGGTGCAGGCCTCCTCATGGCACTGACCTCATAAAGCCCAGATATGTCATAATGGTACTAGCCTCCTAATGGCACTGACCTCATAAAGCCCAGACATGTCATAATGGTTCAGGCCCAATCATTACACTGACGTCGTAAAGCCCAGACATGTCATAATGGTACAGGCCTCCTCATGGTACTGACCTTATAAAGCCGAGACATGTCATAATGGTGCAGGCCTCATCATCACTGTGACGTCATAAAGCCCAGACACCTCATAATGCTGCAGGCCTCATCATCACAGCGACCTGATAAAGCCCAGACATGTCATAATGGCGCAGGCCTCCTCATGGCACTGACCTCATAAAGCCCAGACATGACATAATTGTGCATACCTCCTCATGTCATCACAGTGACCTCTTAAAGCCCAGATATGTCATAACGGCGCAGGCCTCCTCATGGCACTGACCTCATAAAGACCAGACATGTCATAATGGTGCAGGACTCATCATCACACTGACCTCATAAAGCCCAGACATCTCATAATGGTGCAGGCCTCATCAACACTGTGACCTCAAAAAGACAAAACATGTCATAATGGAGCAGGCCTCCTCATGGCACTGACCTCATAAAGCACATACATGTCATAATGGTGCAGGCCTCCTCATGGCCCTGGCCTCATAACGCCCAGACATGTCATAATGGTGCAGGTCTCATCATCACGCTGACCTCATAAAGCCCAGACATGTCATAATGGGGCAGGCCTCCTCATGGCACTGACCTGATAAAGCCCAGACATGTCATAATAGTGCAGACCGCATCATCACACTGACCTCATAAAGCCCAGACACCTCATAATGGTGCCGGCCTCCTCATGGCACTGACCTCATAAAGACGAGACATGTCATAATGGTGCAGGTCTCATCATGGCACTGACCTCATAAAGCCCAGACATGTCATAATGGTTCAGGTCCAATCATTACAATGACCTCGTAAAGCCCAGACATGTCATAATGGTGCAGGCCTCCTCATGGCACTGACCTCATGAAGCCCAGACATGTCATAATGGTGCAGGCCTCATCATCACTGTGACCTCAAAAAGCCCAGACATGTCATAATGGTGCAGGCCTCATCATCACACTGACCTCATAAAGCCCATACATGTCATAACGGTGCAGGCCTCATCATCACACTGACCTCATAAAGCCCAGACATGTCATAATGGTGCAGACCTCCTCATGGCACTGACCTCATAAATCCCAGACATGACATAATTGTGCAGACCTCCTCATGTCATCACAGTGACCTCTTAAAGTCCAGATATGTCATAATGGCGCAGGCTTCCTCATGGCACTGACCTCATAAAGACCAGACATGTGATAATGGTGCAGGTATCATCATCACACTGACCTCATAACGCCCAGACATGTCATAATGGTGCAGGTCTCATCATCACACTGACCTCATAAAGCCCAGACATGTCATAATGGTGAAGGCCTCCTCATGGCACTGACCTCATAAAGCCCAGACATGTCATAATAGTGCAGACCTCATCATCACACTGACCTCATAAAGCCCAGACACCTCATAACGCTGCCGGCCTCCTCATGGCACTGACCTCTTAAAGACCAGACATGTCAAAATGGTGCAGGTCTCATCATGGCACTGACCTGATAAAGCCCAGACATGACATAATTGTGCAGACCTCCTCATGTCATCACAGTGACCTCTTAAAGCCCAGATATGTCATAATGGCGCAGGCCTCCTCATGGCACTGACCTAATAAAGACCAGGCATGTCATAATGGTGCAGGCCTCATCATCACACTGATCTCATAAAGCCCAGACATGCCATAATGGTGCAGGCCTCATCATCACTGTGACCTCAAAAAGCCCAGACATGTCATAATGGTGCAGGTCTCATCATCACACTGACCTCATAAAGCCCAGACATGTCATAATGGTGCAGGCCTCCTCATGGCACTGACCTCATAAAGCCCAGACATGTCATAATAGTGCAGACCTCATCATCACACTGACCTCATAAAGCCCAGACACCTCATAATAGTGCCGGCCTCCTCATGGCACTGACCTTTTAAAGACCAGACACGTCATAATGGTGCAGGCCCCGTCATCACACGGACCTCATAAAATTCAGACATGTCATAATTATTCAAGTCTCATCATCACACTGACCTCATACAGCCTAGACATGTCATAATGTTACAGGCCTCATCATCACACTGACCTCATAAATTCCAGACAAGTCATAATGGTGCAGGTCTCATCATGGCACTGCCCTCATCAAGTCCAGACATATCATAATGGTTCAAGCCTCCTATTGGCACTGACCTCATAAAGCCCAGACATGTCATAATGGTGCAGGTCTCATCATCACACTGACCTCCTAAAGCCCAGACACCTCATAATGGTGCAGGCCACATCATGGCACTAACCTCATAAAGCCCAGACATGTCATAATGGTGCAGGTCTCATCATGGAACTGACCTCATAAAGCCCAGACACCTCATAATGGTGCAGGCCTCCTCATGGTACTGACATTATAAAGCCCAGACATGTCATAATGGTGCAGGCCTCATCATGGCACTGACATCATAAAGACCAGACAGGTCATAACTGTGCAGACCTCATCATCACAGTGACCTCATAAAACCCAGAAACATCATAATTGTGCAGGCCTCATCATCACACTGACCTCATAAAGCCCAGACATGTCATAATAGTGCAGGCCTCCTCATGGTACTGACCTCATAGAGCCCAGACATGTCATAATGGTGCATGTCTCATCATGGCACTGTCCTCATAAAGCCCAGACATGTCATAATGGTGCAGGCCTCATCATCACACTGACCTCATAAAGCCCAGACACCTCATAATGGTGCAGGCCTCGTCATGGTACTGACATTATAAAGCCCAGACATGTCATAATGGTGCAGTCCTCATCATGGCACTGACATCATAAAGACCAGACAGGTCATAACGGTGCAGACCTCATCATCACAGTGACGTCATAAAACCCAGAAACATCATAATTGTGCAGGCCTCATCATCACACTGACCTCATAAAGCCCAGACATGTCATAATGGTGCAGGCCTCCTCATGGCACTGACCTCATAAAGCCCAGACATGTCATAATGGTTCAGGCCCAATCATTACACTGACCTCGTAAAGCCCAGACATGACATAATGGTGCAGGCCTCCTCATGGCACTGACCTCATAAAGTCCAGAAATGTCATAATTGTGCAGGTCTCATCATGGCACTGACTTCATAAAGCCCAGGCATGTCATAATGGTACAGACCTCCTCATGGTGCTGACCTTATAAATCCGAGACATGTCATAATGGCCCAGGCCTCATCATCACACTGACCTCATAAAGCCCAGACATGTCATAATGGCCCAGGCCTCATCATCACAGTGACTTCATAAAGCCCAGACATGTCATAATGGTGCAGGTCTCCTCATAGCACTGACCTCATAAAGTCCAGGCACCTCATAATGGTTCAGGTCTCCTCATGGCACTGACCTCATAAAGCCTAGACATGTCATTATGTACAGGCCTCCTCATGTCATCACAGTGACCTCATAAAGCCCAGACATGTCATAATGGTTCAGGTCTCGTCATGGCACTGACCTCATAAAGCCCATACATGTCATAATGGTTCAGTTCTCATCATCACACTGACCTCATAAAGCCCAGACAGGTCATAATGGTGCAGGCCTCATTATCACTGTGACCTCATGAAGCCCAGACAAGTCATAATGGTGCAGGCCTCATCATCACACTGACCTCATAAAGCCCAGACACCTCATAATGCTGCAGGCCTCATCATCACAGCGACCTGATAAAGCCCAGATACGTCATAATGGTGCAGGCCTCCTCATGGCACTGACCTCATAAAGCCCGGACATGTCATAATGGTGCAGGTCTCCTCTTGGCACTGACCTCATAAAGCCCGGACATGTCATAATGGTGCAGGCCTCACAATCATACTGACCTCTTAAAGCCCAGACATGTCATAATGGTGCAGGCCTCACCATCACACTGACCTCATAAAGCCCAGACAAGTCATAATGGTGCAGGCCTCATCATCACACTGACCTCATAAAGCCCAGACACCTCATAATGCTGCAGGCCTCATCATCACAGCGACCTGATAAAGCCCAGACATGTCATAATGGTGCAGGCCTCCTCATGGCACTGACCTCATAAAGCCCGGACATGTCATAATGGTGCAGGTCTCCTCTTGGCACTGACCTCATAAAGCCCGGACATGTCATAATGGTGCAGGCCTCACAATCATACTGACCTCTTAAAGCCCAGACATGTCATAATGGTGCAGGCCTCACCATCACACTGACCTCATAAAGCCCAGACATGTCATAATGGTGCAGGCCTCCTCATGGCACTGACCTCATAAAGCCCAGACATGTCATAATGGTTCAGGCCTCCTCATGGCACTGACCTCATAAAGCCCAGACAAGTCATAATGGTGCAGGCCTCCTCTTGGTACTGACCTTATAAAGCCCAGACATGTCATTATGGTGCAGGCCTCCTCATGGCACTGACCTCTCAAAACCCAGACATGTCATAATGGTGCAGTCCTCATCATCACAGTCACCTCATAAAGCCCAGACATGTCATAATGATGCAGGTCTCATCATCACACTGTCCTCATAACGCCCAGACACGTCATAATAGTGCAGTTCTCATCATCACACTGACCTCATATAGCCCAGACGCCTCATAATGGCCAAGGCCTACCCTTGGCACTGACCTCATAAAGCCCAAGCACATCATAATGGTGCAGACCTCATCGTGGCACAAACCTCATAAAGCCCAGACATGTCATAATGGTGCAGTTCTGATCATCACTGTGACCTCATATATCCCAGATATGTCATAATGGTGCAGGCCTCATCATGGCACTGACCTCATAAAGCCCAGACATGTCATAATGGTGCAGTTCTCATCATCACTGTGACCTCATATATCCCAGACATGTCATAATGGTGCAGGCCTCATCATGGCACTGACCTCTCAAAGCCCTGACATGTCATAATGCTGCAGGTCTCATTATCACACTGACCTCATATAGCCCAGACACCACATAATGGTGCAGGCCTCATCATCACAGTGACCTGATAAAGCCCAGACATGTCATAATGGTGCAGGCCTCCTCATGGCACTGACCTCATAAAGGCCCAGACATGTCATAATGGTGCAGTTCTCATCATCACACTGACCTCATAAAGCCCAGAAAGGTCATAATGGTTCAGGCCTCAGCATGGCACTGACCTTTTAAAGCCCTCCCTGGTCTACCAATGGGTCTTGCTGCACCTGGGCTCTGCCTGCAGACACTAGCTGGGAGATAAAGAAGAAAAGCCGTTAGAACTACTCTTTGCACTGGATGTTGTTTCCCAGAAGAAAGGGCACAGAAACAGTCAGGATGATACGGAGAAAAATTTGACGAGACTGTCAAGGTGTGCGGTTGTGGAAGTGTCCATTAGAGTTACTCGAGAGATGAGTGCGGGAAAGAGAGGTGGATTTTTGGAGTCACTGTAGAATGGGGAAGCTGCACGACTAAGCAAAGTAAGAGAGAAAGGAAAGCAGGAAAGGGGAAGGCCTCCTCTCCGCCTCCTCTCTCTCCTCTGTCTTCGTCTCCGTCCACTGCCCTCCTCATCCAACTCAGCCCGGGTGCTGTGCTTGCGCCGATGCCTCTGAGGCTCTCGTCGGGTGCGGGCTGGATCCGGAGGGCCGGCGAGAGCGGCGGCAGCGGGGCGGCGGTCGGAGCTCTGCGCCGCGGAGGCGGCGGGGGCCGGGCTAGGTGGGAGGGGTTCGGACTGGTCTCGAGGAGTTCAAGATTGACAGACCGTGAGCTTTTTTCCTGGCCATCATCTCTTCCCTCTCATCACTCTTTTGCTGGCCCCGGGGAGACTCCTGAATTGTCCTCCACGGCAGGCGCTTTTGAGAATGCTCGAGGGGCACGAGAGGCAGAACATCCCTCCCGGCTCAGCTCCCTGGGTCAGCCTCTCCTGGCCTGTCCCGGGGATCATCCCTACTGGTAACAGGAGCACTTCTGCTGGTGACAAAGACCACCTGGTCTTTTGTCAGGGGATGTGGCACGAGTGCTACGGAGAGGCATTGCATGGGAGAAGCACCTTCCCCAGAGAAAGCTCGGACGTGGCATGGCATCTCCCACCTTCTTTGGACTTTCTGGCGATGCAGCCTCTGTGAGGAGATCTCTTCTGTGTCCCTCCTCCTGCTCCTCTTACTCAGAGGACCAGGGAACAGCCTGTCACATCTGAACTGGATGTGCTGGAACCAGCATATCTGCAGCAGGTTGACGGGCACTCTGAGGCACAGTCAAAAGGTTCATTCCCTTTGCCATTACTCTCAACTCAGTAAAAAGGACATGAAGGACCACCAGGGAAGGGCGTGGTCCATTCCCATGTGCACTGGCTTCTCATCCAGCCCACAGAAGTTCTTTAGCCTTCCCTGGGGGGAGAGAGACACGGATGGACTAGGGCTGGTGACTCTCTTTGCATTGAAGAGACAAGTCTTGAGCACACACCTGGTGGTGGTGTGGGGAGATGACCCTGAGCAAGTACAATTGCCATCAGCCTCATGGGGGAGCCTTGAAGTTCTGTGGGACAAAGAGTGTCTGGTGTCACTTTGAATTTACGGTACTAAACCCTGGCAAAGCCCCTGGATGCAGCTCTGGGATGTGCTTCGTGGACAGAGCTCCCTGTGCCCATCCCTCAGGCCGTGGGGCTTCTCAGATAGTGGCAGAGCAAGTGGCACCTCACAAGGGTTGAGATGTATCCAGGCTCCGGGCGTGGCAGCAGGAGCCCCAGGAGATACTGCCCCTGCTGCCATGAACTGTCTGTCTGGGTGTGTGCAAGGGAAGGACTCGTGTGTCTGAAAACCCTTGTGTGAGCGAGCAGTGAGCCCCCGCCAGGGCACCACTGACTCTTGGCCAGCTGGCCATCCACCACGATCCCAGAGGCCATTTTCCAGCCCTGCTATGCAGCATGTCATTCCCAGTCTGTCCGTACAACCGAGGTTGCCCCATCCCAGGCACAGAATCTGGCACTTCCCCTTGTTGAACTTCCTCTGGTGGGTGATTGCGCAAACCCTCTAATTTGAGGTCTCTCTGCACTGCCTCCCTCTTCCATGAGGCCCTAGGGTGTCACAATGGCCCTTTGATTCCAGGGGAATCTGCAGTGTTCAGTGTTCCAGGTGTTACGTGAAGCCCCATATTGTCACAATGGCACTAAAATGAGAGAGGATCTCTTTTCTAAACGACTTAGTACATCAGAAGCTTTATCTTAGATAAAAATGATATCCTAATTCTTTTAAGACTTCAGTTATTTTTAGGAGAGAGAATGTAGATAACACATGGAAACGAATAGAGAGTATATCGTATGCCCATCTTCAAGAAATTAGCTTACGTGCCTCTGAAATGTTCTTCAATAAGAGATTGTTCTGTTAAGAAGAAAGTCAATTAAATATTGTTTAAGCAAATGGAAGTTCTAAGACATATGTCTTAGTTGGTCCTAGAACATTTAATTTAGGAGTTCGAGGTCAGATAGATCAAGCAGAGACGCTAGGAGGCCTGATTAGCGAGAAGACCACTCTCCGAACATGACTGCCCCCCCACGAAGAAATGGACGCTAGATGGCAGTCTTGCTCCACGAATAAAACCCAAGATGCTATATGACCTCAAAACCATAACCTAATTCTCCACTGCTGGTGAAGGGGGAAGGGGTCTCTCAACCGTCACTGTATTTATATTCCGAAATTTATACTAGATGTTTGATCCATGCAAGGCAGAGTACCCCATGTATTCCCAGCTGACATATTAAAGAAATGTTCGATACAATGGTTTCTGGTCATTGGATTGAATTCTTTTTTTTCCCCCTTTGATTCCATGAAATTCCAAAGATATCTTTTAGGGTTTGTTTAATACCGTGAAGTCCCGCCTCTGAGCGCCCCTCAACCTGCTGCAGATGTGCTGCTTCCACCACATGCAGTTCAGATGTGACAGGCTGTTCCCGGGTCCTCTGAGCAAGAGGAGCAGGAGGAGGGGGACACAGAAGAGATCTCCTCACGGAGGTTGCATCGCCAGGAAGTTCAAAGCAGGTGGGAGATGCCATGCCACAGCCGAGCTTTCTCTGGGGATGCTGCTTCTCCCATGCACTGCCGCGCCGTAGCACTCGTACCACAGCCCCTGACAAAAGCCCAGGTGGTCTTTGTTGCTAGCAGAATTGCTCCTGCTGCCAGCAGGGATGCTCCTCGAGACAGACCAGGAGAGGCTGACCCGGGGAGCTGAGCCGGGAGGGATGTTCTGCCTCTCGTGCCCCCCGAGCATTCTCAAAAGCGCCTGCCGTGGAGGACAATTCAGGAGTCTGCCCGGGGCCAGCAAAAGAGAGATGAGAAGGAAGAGAGGATGGCCACGAAAAAAGCTCATGGTCTGTCAATCTTGAACTCCTCGAGACCAATCCTCAGCCCTCCCACCTAGCCCAGCCCCGCCGCCTCCGCGGCGCAGAGCTCCGACCGCCGCCCCGCTGACGCCACTCTCACCGGCCCTCCGGATCCAGCCCGCACCCGACGAGAGCCCGAGAGGCGTCGGCGCCCCGGTACAGTACCCGGGCTTAGCTGGATGAGGAGGACCGTGGACGGAGACGAGAACAGTGGACGGAGACGAAGACAGAGGAGGGAGAGGAGGCGGGGAGGAGGCGGGGAGGAGGCGGCCCGGCCGGAGCAGAGACGGGGCTATCGGAGGCAGCGAGAAGCCGGGCGGCGGATGGGCGCATTCGGCGCCGGCGGAGAGCGGGACTGGCGGCGCTGGCCGCGGTTCTGCTCGGTGCGCAAGGCTGGCGCCCGGCGACCGGGGGGCCGCGGCTGGAGTTGCCGTGCAGGTCCCTCCAGGGAGGGAGGCTACCGTCCTGCCTGGCAGGTTCTTCACAGAGCTCCGTCTCCCAACTAGTCTCCCGTCCTTCCCTCCCTCTGCTGCATAAAGTATTCCCTCGGAACACTCACCGGTCTTTTCTTTGTCGAGCCCTTCCCGTTTCCTTGCTTTACTCTCGGTCCTTCAGAGACCTCCTGCAGTCCGTCCTTCCCCTTTTCTACTTTCCTTTCTCTCTTGCTTAGCTCCGTCGCCCAGCTTCCCATTCTTCTGTGACTCCAAAAATCCACCTCTCTTTCCCGCACTCAACTCTCCAGCAAATTCTAATGGGCACTTCCACAACTGCACACCTTGACAGTCTCGTCAAATTCTTCTCCGTACGGTCCTGACTCTTTCTGTGCCCTGTCTTCTGGGAAACAGCATCCAGTGCAAAAAGCCATTCTGACGGCTTTTTGTCTTTATCTGCCCGCCAGTGTCTGCAGGCAGAGCCCAGGGGTACTAGGACACATTGGTGGAGACAACGGAAGGCAGTGAGATCATCAGAAAGTGTTCACACGCCAACCTCCGGATCGGCGATTTTATCCCTTTCTACCGGCAGCTCCCGGGTCTCCTCGCGCGCGCTGCTAAAGGGTGCAGAGAGCTGCGTGCGCCAGCGGGGCGGCTGTCGTTGTCGGGAGATGGACGTTGGACCTTCCTCTAACTCTCCGGACCCCCTCTTGGGGACACGGCGCTGTATTCCTTCGCCCTGGCAGACAGGGATTCATTGACACCGTCGTCTTTGGGGCTTTCAGGGGATTTTCTTAGAAATGCACAACTCGTTTAATAGTTTCTACAGGGCAGCAATGTAGCACCCCTATGAAGAAAGGGCGTTTCACTACTACACAAAGCGCGGACCGCAGGAGTTCGCTAAATGACAGAGAGAAAAGCAAGGGAAAAGAATGGCTTCACAAAAATAAGAGTGGTGAGTGTTTCGTGGGAATGCTTTATGGAGCAGAGGGGGGGACGGACGGGAGGCTAGTTGGGAGACGGAGCTCTGTGAAGAACCTGCCAGGCAGGACGGCAGCCTCGAGGGACCTGCACGGCCACCTCATTCGCGGCCACCACAGTCCCCGGGCGCCAGCCTTGCGCACCGAGCAGAACCGCGGCCAGTGCCGCCAGCCCCGCTCCCCGAAGAGCCGCATCCAGCGATCCGCCACCCGGCCTACCGCTGCCCCCAACAGCCCCGTCTCTCTGCTCCGGCCGGTCCGCCTCCTCCCCGCCTGCTCTCCCTCCTCTGCTTTCTTCTCCCTCCCCTGCCCTCCTCAACCAGTTCCGCCTCGGCACTCTGCCCCTCAACCTGCTGCAGATGTGCTGCTTCTTCCACATCAGTTCAGGTGTGACAGGCTCTTCTCTTGTCCTCTGAGCAAGAGGAGCAGGAGGAGGGGGGACACAGAAGAGATCTCCTCACGGAGGTTGCATCGCCAGGAAGTTCAAAGCAGGTGGGAGATGCCATGCCACAGCCGAGCTTTCTCTGGGGATGCTGCTTCTCCCATGCACTGCCGCGCCGTAGCACTCGTACCACAGCCCCTGACAAAAGCCCAGGTGGTCTTTGTCGCTAGCAGAATTACTCCTGCTGCCAGCAGGGATGCTCCTCGAGACAGACCAGGAGAGGCTGACCCGGGGAGCTGAGCCGGGAGGGATGTTCTGCCTCTCGTGCCCCTCGAGCATTCTCAAAAGCGCCTGCCGTGGAGGACAATTCAGGAGTCTGCCCGGGGCAGCAAAAGAGAGATGAGAAGGAAGAGAGGATGGCCACGAAAAAAGCTCATGGTCTGTCAATCTTGAACTCCTCGAGACCAATCCTCAGCCCCTCCCACCTAGCCCGGCCCCGCCGCCTCCGCGGCGCAGAGCTCCGACCGCCGCCCCGCTGACGCCGCTCTCGCCGGCCCTCCGGATCCAGCCCGCACCGACGAGAGCCCGAGAGGCGTCGGCGCCCCGGTACAGTACCCGGGCTTAGCTGGATGAGGAGGACCGTGGACGGAGACGAGAACAGTGGACGGAGACGAAGACAGAGGAGGTGGAGAGGAGGCGGAGAGGAGGCGGCCCGGCCGGAGCAGACACGGGGCTATCGGAGGCAGCGAGAAAGCCGGGCGGCAGATGGGCACTTTCGGCGCCGGCGGAGAGCGGGACTGGCGGCGCTGGCCGCGGTTCTGCTCGGTGCGCAAGGCTGGGGCCGGCGACCCGGGGGGCCATAAAGCATTCCCACGAAACACTCACCACTCTTATTTTTGTGAAGCCATTCTTTTCCCTTGCTTTTCTCTCTGTCCTTTAGAGAACTCCTGCGGTCCGTGCTTTGTGTAGTAGTGAAATGCCCTTTCTTCATAGGGGTGCTACATTGCTGCCCTGTAGAAACTATTAAACGAGTTGTGCATTTCTAAGAAAATCCCCCTGAAAGCTCCAAAGACGACCGTGTCAATGAATCCCTGTCTGCCAGGGCGAGGGAATACAGCGCCGTGTCCCCAAGAGGGGGTCCGGAGAGTTAGAGGAAGGTCCAACGTCCATCTCCCGAAAACGACAGCCGCCCCGCTGGCGCACGCAGCTCTCTGCACCCTTTAGCAGCGCGCGCGAGGAGACCCGGGAGCTGCCGGTAGAAAGGGATAAAATCGCCGATCCGGAGGTTGGCGTGTGAACACTTTCTGATGATCTCACTGCTTCCGTTGTCTCCACCAATGTGTCCTAGTACCCCTGGGCTCTGCCTGCAGACACTGGCGGGCAGATAAAGACAAAAAGCCGTCAGAATGGCTTTTTGCACTGGATGCTGTTTCCCAGAAGACAGGGCACAGAAAGAGTCAGGACCGTACGGAGAAGAATTTGACGAGACTGTCAAGGTGTGCAGTTGTGGAAGTGCCCATTAGAATTTGCTGGAGAGTTGAGTGCGGGAAAGAGAGGTGGATTTTTGGAGTCACAGAAGAATGGGAAGCTGGGCGACGGAGCTAAGCAAGAGAGAAAGGAAAGTAGAAAAGGGGAAGGACGGACTGCAGGAGGA
>NW_026990632.1:0-44948 GCF_036250125.1 Pseudopipra pipra | reverse complement strand
TAAGCAGGTGGGAGATGCCATGCCACAGCCGAGCTTTCTCTGGGGATGCTGCTTCTCCCATGCACTGCCGCGCCGTAGCACTCGTTCCACAGCCCCTGACAAAAGCCCAGGTGGTCTTTGTCGCTAGCAGAATTACTCCTGCTGCCAGCAGGGATGCTCCCCGGGACAGGCCAGGAGAGGCTGACTCGGGGAGCTGAGCCGGGAGGGATGTTCTGCCTCTCGTGCCCCTCGAGCATTCTCAAAAGCGCCTGCCGTGGAGGACAATTCAGGAGTCTGCCCGGGGCCAGCAAAAGAGAGATGAGAAGGAAGAGAGGATGGCCACGAAAAAAGCTCATGGTCTGTCAATCTTGAACTCCTCGAGACCAATCCTCAGCCCTCCCACCTAGCCCGGCCCCGCCGTCTCCGCGGCGCAGAGCTCCGACCGCCGCCCCGCTGACGCCGCTCTCGCCGGCCCTCCGGATCCAGCCCGCACCGACGAGAGCCCGAGAGGCGTCGGCGCCCCGGTACAGTACCCGGGCTTAGTTGGATGAGGAGGACCGTGGACGGAGACGAGAACAGTGGACGGAGACGAAGACAGAGGAGGGAGAGGAGGCGGGGAGGAGGCGGGGAGGAGGCGGCCCGGCCGGAGCAGAGACGGGGCTATCGGAGGCAGCGAGAAGCCGGGCGGCGGATGGGCGCATTCGGCGCCGGCGGAGAGCGGGACTGGCGGCGCTGGCCGCGGTTCTGCTCGGTGCGCAAGGCTGGCGCCCGGCGACCGGGGGGCCGCGGCTGGAGTTGCCGTGCAGGTCCCTCCAGGGAGGGAGGCTGCCGTCCTGCCTGGCAGGTTCTTCACAGAGCTCCGTCTCCCAACTAGCCTCCCGTCCTTCCCTCCCTCTGCTGCATAAAGTATTCCCTCGGAACACTCACCGGTCTTTTCTTTGTCGAGCCCTTCCCGTTTCCTTGCTTTACTCTCGGTCCTTCAGAGACCTCCTGCAGTCCGTCCTTCCCCTTTTCTACTTTCCTTTCCCTCTTGCTTAGCTCCGTCGCCCAGCTTCCCATTCTTCAGTGACTCCAAAAATCCACCTCTCTTTCCCGCACTCAACTCTCCAGCAAATTCTAATGGGCACTTCCACAACTGCACACCTTGACAGTCTCGTCAAATTCTTCTCCGTACGGTCCTGACTCTTTCTGTGCCCTGTCTTCTGGGAAACAGCATCCAGTGCAAAAAGCCATTCTGACGGCTTTTTGTCTTTATCTGCCCGCCAGTGTCTGCAGGCAGAGCCCAGGGGTACTAGGACACATTGGTGGAGACAACGGGAGGCAGTGAGATCATCAGAAAGTGTTCACACGCCAACCTCCGGATCGGCGATTTTATCCCTTTCTACCGGCAGCTCCCGGGTCTCCTCGCGCGCGCTGCTAAAGGGTGCAGAGAGCTGCGTGCGCCAGCGGGGCGGCTGTCGTTGTCGGGAGATGGACGTTGGACCTTCCTCTAACTCTCCGGACCCCCTCTTGGGGACACGGCGCTGTATTCCCTCGCCCTGGCAGACAGGGATTCATTGACACGGTCGTCTTTGGAGCTTTCAGGGATTTTCTTAGAAATGCACAACTCGTTTAATAGTTTCTACAGGGCAGCAATGTAGCGCCCCTATGAAGAAAGGGCATTTCACTACTACACAAAGCACGGACCGCAGGAGTTCTCTAAAGGACAGAGAGAAAAGCAAGGGAAAAGAATGTCTTCACAAAAATAAGAGTGGTGAGTGTTTCGTGGGAATGCTTTATGGCCCCCCGGGTCGCCGGGCCCCAGCCTTGCGCACCGAGCAGAACCGCGGCCAGCGCCGCCAGTCCCGCTCTCCGCCGGCGCCGAAAGTGCCCATCTGCCGCCCGGCTTCTCGCTGCCTCCGATAGCCCCCGTGTCTGCTCCGGCCGGGCCGCCTCCTCCCCGCCTCCTCTCCCTCCTCTGTCTTCGTCTCCGTCCACTGTTCTCGTCTCCGTCCACGGTCCTCCTCATCCAACTAAGCCCGGGTACTGTACCGGGGCGCCGACGCCTCTCGGGCTCTCGTCGGTGCGGGCTGGATCCGGAGGGCCGGCGAGAGCGGCGTCAGCGGGGCGGCGGTCGGAGCTCTGCGCCGCGGAGGCGGCGGGGCCGGGCTAGGTGGGAGGGCTGAGGATTGGTCTCGAGGAGTTCAAGATTGACAGACCATGAGCTTTTTTCGTGGCCATCCTCTCTTCCTTCCATCTCTCTTTTGCTGGCCCCGGGGAGACTCCTGAATTGTCCTCCACGGCACGCGCTTTTGAGAATGCTCGAGGGGCACGAGAGGCAGAACATCCCTCCCGGCTCAGCTCCCCGGGTCAGCCTCTCCTGGTCTGTCTCGAGGAGCATCCCTGCTGGCAGCAGGAGTAATTCTGCTAGCGACAAAGACCACCTGGGCTTTTGTCAGGGGCTGTGGTACGAGTGCTACGGCGCGGCAGTGCATGGGAGAAGCAGCATCCCCAGAGAAAGCTCGGCTGTGGCATGGCATCTCCCACCTGCTTTGAACTTCCTGGCGATGCAACCTCCGTGAGGAGATCTCTTCTGTGTCCCCCCTCCTCCTGCTCCTCTTGCTCAGAGGACAAGAGAAGAGCCTGTCACACCTGAACTGGATGTGGAAGAAGCAGCACATCTGCAGCAGGTTGAGGGGCAGAGTGCCGAGGCGGAACTGGTTGAGGAGGGCAGGGGAGGGAGAAGAAAGCAGAGGAGGGAGAGCAGGCGGGAGGAGGCGGACCGGCCGGAGCAGAGAGACGGGGCTGTTGGGGGCAGCGGCAGGCCGGGTGGCGGATCGCTGGATGCGGCTCTTTGGGGAGCGGGGCTGGCGGCGCTGGCCGCGGTTCTGCTCGGTGCGCAAGGCTGGCGCCCGGGGACTGTGGTGGCCGCGAATGAGGTGGCCGTGCAGGTCCCTCGAGGCTGCCGTCCTGCCTGGCAGGTTCTTCACAGAGCTCCGTCTCCCAACTAGCCTCCCGTCCGTCCCCCCTCTGCTCCATAAAGCATTCCCACGAAACACTCACCACTCTTATTTTTGTGAAGCCATTCTTTTCCCTTGCTTTTCTCTCTGTCATTTAGCGAACTCCTGCGGTCCGCGCTTTGTGTAGTAGTGAAACGCCCTTTCTTCATAGGGGTGCTACATTGCTGCCCTGTAGAAACTATTAAACCAGTTGTGCATTTCTAAGAAAATCCCCTGAAAGCCCAAAGACGACGGTGTCAATGAATCCCTGTCTGCCAGGGCGAAGGAATACAGCGCCGTGTCCCCAAGAGGGGGTCCGGAGAGTTAGAGGAAGGTCCAACGTCCATCTCCCGACAACGACAGCCGCCCCGCTGGCGCACGCAGCTCTCTGCACCCTTTAGCAGCGCGCGCGAGGAGACCCGGGAGCTGCCGGTAGAAAGGGATAAAATCGCCGATCCGGAGGTTGGCGTGTGAACACTTTCTGATGATCTCACTGCCTTCCGTTGTCTCCACCAATGTGTCCTAGTACCCCTGGGCTCTGCCTGCAGACACTGGCGGGCAGATAAAGACAAAAAGCCGTCAGAATGGCTTTTTGCACTGGATGCTGTTTCCCAGAAGACAGGGCACAGAAAGAGTCAGGACCGTACGGAGAAGAATTTGACGAGACTGTCAAGGTGTGCAGTTGTGGAAGTGCCCATTAGAATTTGCTGGAGAGTTGAGTGCGGGAAAGAGAGGTGGATTTTTGGAGTCACTGAAGAATGGAAGCTGGGCGACGGAGCTAAGCAAGAGAGAAAGGAAAGTAGAAAAGGGGAAGGACGGACTGCAGGAGGTCTCTGAAGGACCGAGAGTAAAGCAAGGAAACGGGAACGGCTCGACAAAGAAAAGACCGGTGAGTGTTCCGAGGGAATACTTTATGCAGCAGAGGGAGGGAAGGACGGGAGGCTAGTTGGGAGACGGAGCTCTGTGAAGAACCTGCCAGGCAGGACGGCAGCCTCCCTCCCTGGAGGGACCTGCACGGCAACTCCAGCCGCGGCCCCCCGGTCGCCGGGCGCCAGCCTTGCGCACCGAGCAGAACCGCGGCCAGCGCCGCCAGTCCCGCTCTCCGCCGGCGCCGAATGCGCCCATCCGCCGCCCGGCTTCTCGCTGCCTCCGATAGCCCCGTCTCTGCTCCGGCCGGGCCGCCTCCTCCCCGCCTCCTCCCCGCCTCCTCTCCCTCCTCTGTCTTCGTCTCCGTCCACTGTTCTCGTCTCCGTCCACGGTCCTCCTCATCCAGCTAAGCCCGGGTACTGTACCGGGGCGCCGACGCCTCTCGGGCTCTCGTCGGGTGCGGGCTGGATCCGGAGGGCCGGCGAGAGTGGCGTCAGCGGGGCGGCGGTCGGAGCTCTGCGCCGCGGAGGCGGCGGGGCTGGGCTAGGTGGGAGGGCTGAGGATTGGTCTCGAGGAGTTCAAGATTGACAGACCATGAGCTTTTTTCGTGGCCATCCTCTCTTCCTTCTCATCTCTCTTTTGCTGGCCCCGGGCAGACTCCTGAATTGTCCTCCACGGCAGGCGCTTTTGAGAATGCTCGGGGGGCACGAGAGGCAGAACATCCCTCCCGGCTCAGCTCCCCGGGTCAGCCTCTCCTGGTCTGTCTCGAGGAGCATCCCTGCTGGCAGCAGGAGCAATTCTGCTAGCAACAAAGACCACCTGGGCTTTTGTCAGGGGCTGTGGAACGAGTGCTACGGCGCGGCAGTGCATGGGAGAAGCAGCATCCCCAGAGAAAGCTCGGCTGTGGCATGGCATCTCCCACCTGCTTTGAACTTCCTGGCGATGCAACCTCCGTGAGGAGATCTCTTCTGTGTCCCCCCTCCTCCTGCTCCTCTTGCTCAGAGGACCCGGGAACAGCCTGTCACATCTGAACTGCATGTGGTGGAAGCAGCACATCTGCAGCAGGTTGAGGGGCGCTCAGAGGCGGGACTTCACGGTATTAAACAAACCCTAAAAGATATCTTTGGAATTTCATGGAATCAAAGGGGGAAAAAAAAGAATTCAATCCAATGACCAGAAACCATTGTATCGAACATTTCTTTAATATGTCAGCTGGGAATACATGGGGTACTCTGCCTTGCATGGATCAAACATCTAGTATAAATTTCGGAATATAAATACAGTGATGGTTGAGAGACCCCTTCCCCCTTCACCAGCAGTGGAGAATTAGGTTATGGTTTTGAGGTCATATAGCATCTTGGGTTTTATTCGTGGAGCAAGACTGCCATCTAGCGTCCATTTCTTCGTGGGGGGGCAGTCATGTTCGGAGAGTGGTCTTCTCGCTAATCAGGCCTCCTAGCGTCTCTGCTTGATCTATCTGACCTCGAACTCCTAAATTAAATGTTCTAGGACCAACTAAGACATATGTCTTAGAACTTCCCATTTGCTTAAACAATATTTAATTGACTTTCTTCTTAACAGAACAATCTCTTATTGAAGAACATTTCAGAGGCACGTAAGCTAATTTCTTGAAGATGGGCATACGATATACTCTCTATTCGTTTCCATGTGTTATCTACATTCTCTCTCCTAAAAATAACTGAAGTCTTAAAAGAATTAGGATATCATTTTTATCTAAGATAAAGCTTCTGATGTACTAAGTCGTTTAGAAAAGAGATCCTCTCTCATTTTAGTGCCATTGTGACAATATGGGGCTTCACGTAACACCTGGAACACTGAACACTGCAGATTCCCCTGGAATCAAAGGGCCATTGTGACACCCTAGGGCCTCATGGAAGAGGGAGGCAGTGCAGAGAGACCTCAAATTAGAGGTTTGCGCAATCACCCACCAGAGGAAGTTCAACAAGGGGAAGTGCCAGATTCTGTGCCTGGGATGGGGCAACCTCGGTTGTACGGACAGACTGGGAATGACATGCTGCATAGCAGGGCTGGAAAATGGCCTCTGGGATCGTGGTGGATGGCCAGCTGGCCAAGAGTCAGTGGTGCCCTGGCGGGGGCTCACTGCTCGCTCACACAAGGGTTTTCAGACACACGAGTCCTTCCCTTGCACACACCCAGACAGACAGTTCATGGCAGCAGGGGCAGTATCTCCTGGGGCTCCTGCTGCCACGCCCGGAGCCTGGATACATCTCAACCCTTGTGAGGTGCCACTTGCTCTGCCACTATCTGAGAAGCCCCACGGCCTGAGGGATGGGCACAGGGAGCTCTGTCCACGGAAGCACATCCCAGAGCTGCATCCAGGGGCTTTGCCAGGGTTTAGTACCGTAAATTCAAAGTGACACCAGACACTCTTTGTCCCACAGAACTTCAAGGCTCCCCCATGAGGCTGATGGCAATTGTACTTGCTCAGGGTCATCTCCCCACACCACCACCAGGTGTGTGCTCAAGACTTGTCTCTTCAATGCAAAGAGAGTCACCAGCCCTAGTCCATCCGTGTCTCTCCAGGGAAGGCTAAAGAACTTCTGTGGGCTGGATGAGAAGCCAGTGCACATGGGAATGGACCACGCCCTTCCCTGGTGGTCCTTCATGTCCTTTTACTGAGTTGAGAGCAATGGCAAAGGGAATGAACCTTTTGACTGTGCCTCAGAGTGCCCGTCAACCTGCTGCAGATATGCTGGTTCCAGCACATCCAGTTCAGATGTGACAGGCTGTTCCCTGGTCCTCTGAGTAAGAGGAGCAGGAGGAGGGACACAGAAGAGATCTCCTCACAGAGGCTGCATCGCCAGAAAGTCCAAAGAAGGTGGGAGATGCCATGCCACGTCCGAGCTTTCTCTGGGGAAGGTGCTTCTCCCATGCAATGCCTCTCCGTAGCACTCGTGCCACATCCCCTGACAAAAGACCAGGTGGTCTTTGTCACCAGCAGAAGTGCTCCTGTTACCAGTAGGGATGATCCCCGGGACAGGCCAGGAGAGGCTGACCCAGGGAGCTGAGCCGAAAGGGATGTTCTGCCTCTCGTGCCCCTCGAGCATTCTCAAAAGCGCGTGCCGTGGAGGACAATTCAGGAGTCTCCCCGGGGCCAGCAAAAGAGTGATGAGAGGGAAGAGATGATGGCCAGGAAAAAAGCTCACGGTCTGTCAATCTTGAACTCCTCGAGACCAGTCCGAACCCCTCCCACCTAGCCCGGTCCCGCCGCCTCTGCGGCGCAGAGCTCCGACCGCCGCCCCGCTGCCGCCGCTCTCGCCGGCCCTCCGGATCCAGCCCGCACCCGACGAGAGCCCCAGAGGCATCGGCGCAAGCACAGTACCCGGGCTTAGTTGGATGAGGAGGGCAGTGGACGGAGACGAAGACAGAGGAGAGAGAGGAGGCGGAGAGGAGGCCTTCCCCTTTCCTGCTTTCCTTTCTCTCTTACTTTGCTTAGTCGTGCAGCTTCCCATTCTACAGTGACTCCAAAAATCCACCTCTCTTTCCCGCACTCATCTCTCGAGTAACTCTAATGGACACTTCCACAACCGCACACCTTGACAGTCTCGTCAAATTTTTCTCCGTATCATCCTGACTGTTTCTGTGCCCTTTCTTCTGGGAAACAACATCCAGTGCAAAGAGTAGTTCTAACGGCTTTTCTTCTTTATCTCCCAGCTAGTGTCTGCAGGCAGAGCCCAGGTGCAGCAAGACCCATTGGTAGCCCAGGGAGGGCTTTAAAAGGTCAGTGCCATGCTGAGGCCTGAACCATTATGACCTTTCTGGGTTTTATGAGGTCAGTGTGATGATGAGAACTGCACCATTATGACATGTCTGGGCTTTATGAGGTCAGTGCCATGAGGAGGTCTGCACCATTATGACATGTCTGGGCTTTCTCAGGTCACTGTGATGATGAGGCCTGCACCATTATGTGGTGTCTGGGCTATATGAGGTCAGTGTGATAATGAGACCTGCAGCATTATGACATGTCTGGGCTTTGAGAGGTCAGTGCCATGATGAGGCCTGCACCATTATGACATGTCTGGGATATATGAGGTCACAGTGATGATGAGAACTGCACCATTATGACATGTCTGGGCTTTATGAGGTCAGTGCCATGATGAGGCCTGCACCATTATGACATATCTGGGATATATGAGGTCACAGTGATGATCAGAACTGCACCATTATGACATGTCTGGGCTTTATGAGGTTTGTGCCACGATGAGGTCGGCACCATTATGATGTGCTTGGGCTTTATGAGGTCAGTGCCAAGGGTAGGCCTTTTCCATTATGAGGCGTCTGGGCTTTATGAGGTCAGTGTGATGATGAGAACTGCACTATTATGACGTGTCTGGGCGTTATGAGGACAGTGTGATGATGAGACCTGCATCATTATGACATGTCTGGGCTTTATGAGGTGACTGTGATGATGAGGACTGCACCATTATGACATGTCTGGGTTTTGAGAGGTCAGTGCCATGAGGAGGCCTGCACCATAATGACATGTCTGGGCTTTATAAGGTCAGTACCAAGAGGAGGCCTGCACCATTATGACTTGTCTGGGCTTTATGAGGTCAGTGCCATGAGGAGGCCTGAACCATTATGACATGTCTGGGCTTTATGAGGTCAGTGCCATGAGGAGGCCTGCACCATTATGACATGTCTGGGCTTTATGAGGTCAGTGTGATGGTGAGGCCTGCACCATTATGACATGTCTGGGCTTTAAGAGGTCAGTATGATTGTGAGGCCTGCACCATTATGACATGTCCGGGCTTTATGAGGTCAGTGCCAAGAGGAGACCTGCACCATTATGACATGTCCGGGCTTTATGAGGTCAGTGCCATGAGGAGGCCTGCACCATTATGACATGTCTGGGCTTTATCAGGTCGCTGTGATGATGAGGCCTGCAGCATTATGAGGTGTCTGGGCTTTATGAGGTCAGTGTGATGATGAGGCCTGCACCATTATGACTTGTCTGGGCTTTATGAGGTCAGTGTGATGGTGAGGCCTGCACCATTATGACATGTCTGGGCTTTAAGAGGTCAGTATGATTGTGAGGCCTGCACCATTATGACATGTCCGGGCTTTATGAGGTCAGTGCCAAGAGGAGACCTGCACCATTATGACATGTCCGGGCTTTATGAGGTCAGTGCCATGAGGAGACCTGCACCATTATGACGTATCTGGGCTTTATCAGGTCGCTGTGATGATGAGGCCTGCAGCATTATGAGGTGTCTGGGCTTTATGAGGTCAGTGTGATGATGAGGCCTGCACCATTATGACTTGTCTGGGCTTTATGAGGTCACAGTGATAATGAGGCCTGCACCATTATGACCTGTCTGGGCTTTATGAGGTCAGTGTGATGATGAGAACTGAACCATTATGACATGTATGGGCTTTATGAGGTCAGTGCCATGACGAGACCTGAACCATTATGACATGTCTGGGCTTTATGAGGTCACTGTGATGACATGAGGAGGCCTGCACCATAATGACATGTCTAGGCTTTATGAGGTCAGTGCCATGAGGAGACCTGAACCATTATGAGGTGCCTGGACTTTATGAGGTCAGTGCTATGAGGAGGCCTGCACCATTATGACATGTCTGGGCTTTATGAAGTCACTGTGATGATGAGGCCTGGACCATTATGACATGTCTCGGATTTATAAGGTCAGTACCATGAGGAGGTCTGTACCATTATGACATGCCTGGGCTTTATGAAGTCAGTGCCATGATGAGACCTGCACAATTATGACTTTTCTGGACTTTATGAGGTCAGTGCCATGAGGAGGCCTGCACCATTATGTCATGTCTGGGCTTTACGAGGTCAGTGTAATGATTGGGCCTGAACCATTATGACATGTCTGGGCTTTATGAGGTCAGTGCCATGAGGAGGCCTGCACCATTATGACATGTCTGGGCTTTATGAGGTCAGTGTGATGATGAGGCCTGCACAATTATGATGTTTCTGGGTTTTATGACGTCACTGTGATGATGAGGTCTGCACCGTTATGACCTGTCTGGTCTTTATGATGTCAGTGCCATGATGAGGACTGCACCATTATGACATGTCTGGGCTTTATAATGTCAGTACCATGACGAGGCCTGCACCATTATGAGGTGTCTGGGCTTTATGAGGTCAGTGCCATGATGAGGCCTGCACCATTATGACATGTCTGGGCTTTATGAGGTCAGTGCCATGATGAGACCTGCACCATTATGACATGTCTGGGCTCTATGAGGTCAGTACCATGAGGAGGCCTGCACTATTATGACATGTCTGGGCTTTATGAGGTCAGTGTGATGATGAGGCCTGCACCATTATGACATGTCGGGGCTTTATGAGGTTAGTGTGATGATGAGGCCTGCACCATTATGACATGTCAGGGCTGTATGAGGTCACTGTGATGATGTAACTTAAATAATTATGACATGTCTGAATTTTATGAGGTCAGTGTGATGATGGGGCCTGCACCATTATGACATGTCTGTGCTTTATGAGGTCAGTGCCATGATGAGACCTGCACCATTATGACATGTCTGGTCTTTAAGAGGTCAGTGCCATGAGGAGGCCTGCGCCATTATGACATATCTGGGCTTTTTGAGGTCACAGTGATGATGAGGCCTGCACCATTATGACATGTCTGGTCTTTATGAGGTCAGTGTGATGATGAGGCCTGCAGCATTATGACATGTCTAGTCTTTATGATGTCAGTGCCATGAGGAGGTCTGCGCCATTATGACATATCTGGGCTTTAAGAGGTCACTGTGATGACATGAAGTGGTCTGCACAATTATGTCATATCTGGGCTTTATGAGGTCAGTGCCATGAGGAGGCCTGCACCATTATGAGGTGTCTGGGCTTTATGAGGTCAGTGTGATGATGAGACCTGCACAATTATGATGTTTCTGGGTTTTATGAGGTCACTGTGATGATGAGGTCTGCACAGTTATGACCTGTCTGGTCTTTATGATGTCAGTGCCATGATGAGGCCTGCACCATTATGACATGTCTGGGCTTTATAATGTCAGTACCATGAGGAGGCCTGCACCATTATGAGGTGTCTGGGCTTTATGAGGTCAGTTCCATGATGAGACCTGCACCATTATGACATGTCTGGGCTTTATGAGGTTAGTGCCATGATGAGGCCTGCACCATTATGAGGTGTCTGGGCTTTAGGAGGTCAGTGTGATGATGAGGCCTGCACCATTATGACATGTCTGGGCTTTATGAGGTCAGTGCCAATAGGAGGCTTGAACCATTATGATATGTCTGGACTTGATGAGGGCAGTGCCATGATGAGACCTGCACCATTATGACTTGTCTGGAATTTATGAGGTCAGTGTGATGATGAGGCCTGTAACATTATGACATGTCTAGGCTGTATGAGGTCAGTGTGATGATGAGACTTGAATAATTATGACATGTCTGAATTTTATGAGGTCCGTGTGATGACGGGGCCTGCACCATTATGACGTGTCTGGTCTTTAAAAGGTCAGTGCCATGAGGAGGCCGGCACTATTATGAGGTGTCTGGGCTTTATGAGGTCAGTGTGATGATGAGGTCTGCACTATTATGACATGTCTGGGCTTTATGAGGTCAGTGCCATGAGGAGGCCTGCACCATTATGACATGTCTGGGCTTTATGAGGTCAGTGTGATGATGAGACCTGCACCATTATGACATGTCTGGGCTTTTTGAGGTCACAGTGATGATGAGGCCTGCACCATTATGGCATGTCTGGGCTTTATGAGATCAGTGTGATGATGAGGCCTGCACCATTATGACATGCCTGGTCTTTATTAGGTCAGTGCCATGAGGAGGCCTGCGCCATTATGACATATCTGGGCTTTAAGAGGTCACTGTGATGACATGAGGAGGTCTGCACAATTATGTCATGTCTGGGCTTTATGAGGTCAGTGCCATGATGAGACCTGCACCATTTTGACATGTCTGGTCTTTAAGAGGTCAGTGCCATGAGGAGGCCGGCAGCGTTATGAGGTGTCTGGGCTTTATGAGGTCAGTGTGATGATGAGGTCTGCACTATTATGACATGTCTGGGCTTTATGAGGTCAGTGCCATGAGGAGGCCTTCACCATTATGACATGTCTGGGCTTTATGAGGTCAGTGTGATGATGAGACCTGCACCATTATGACATGTCTGGGCGTTATGAGGTCAGTGTGATGATGATACCTGCACCATTATGACATGTCTGGTCTTTATGAGGTCAGTGCCATGAGGAAGCCTGCGCCATTATGACATATCTGGACTTTAAGAGGTCACTGTGATGACATGAGGAGGTCTGCACAATTATGTCATGTCTGGGATTTATGAGGTCAGTGCCATGAGGAGGTCTGCACCATTATGACATGTCTGGGCTTTATGAGGTCAGTGTGATGATGAGGCCTGCACCGTTATGACATGTCTGGGCTTTATGAGGTCAGTGTGATGATGAGGCCTGCACCATTATGACATGTCTGGGCTTTTTGAGGTCACAGTGATGATGAGGCCTGCACCATTATGACATGTCTGGGCTTCATGAGGTCAGTGCCATGAGGAGGCCTGCACCATTATGACATGTCTGGGCTTTACGAGGTCATTGTAATGATTGGGTCTGAACCATTATGACATGTCTGGGCTTTATGAGGTCAGTGCCATGATGAGACCTGCACCATTATGACATGTCTCGTCTTTATGAGGTCAGTGCCATGAGGAGGCCGGCACCATTATGAGGTGTCTGGGCTTTATGAGGTCAGTGTGATGATGCGGTCTGCACTATTATGACATGTCTGGGCTTTATGAGGTCAGTGCCATGAGGAGGCCTGCCCCATTATGACATGTCTGGGCTTTATGAGGTCAGCGTGATGATGAGACCTGCACCATTATGACATGTCTGGGCGTTATGAGGCCAGGGCCATGAGGAGGCCTGCACCATTATGACATGTATGTGCTTTATGAGGTCAGTGCCATGAGGAGGCCTGCTCCATTATGACATGTTTTGTCTTTTTGAGGTCACAGTGTTGATGAGGCCTGCACCATTATGAGATGTCTGGGCTTTATGAGGTCAGTGTGATGATGAGTCCTGCACCATTATGACATGTCTGGTCTTTATGAGGTCAGTGCCATTAGGAGGCCTGCGCCGTTATGACATATCTGGGCTTTAAGAGGTCACTGTGATGACATGAGGAGGTATGCACAATTATGTCATGTCTGGGCTTTATGAGGTCAGTGCCATGAGGAGGCCTGCGCCATTATGACATGTCTGGGCTTTATCAGGTCGCTGTGATGATGAGGCCTGCAGCATTATGAGGTGTCTGGGCTTTATGACGTCACAGTGATGATGAGGCCTGCACCATTATGACATGTCTCGGCTTTATAAGGTCAGTACCATGAGGAGGCCTGTACCATTATGACATGTCTGGGCTTTACGACGTCAGTGTAATGATTGGGCCTGAACCATTATGACATGTCTGGGCTTTATGAGGTCAGTGCCATTAGGAGGCTAGTACCATTATGACATGTCTGGGCTTTATGAGGTCAGTGCCATGAGGAGGCCTGCACCATTATGACATGTCTGGGATTTATGAGGTCAGTGTGATGATGAGACCTGCACAATTATGATGTTTCTGGGTTTTATGAGGTCAGTGTCATGATGAGGTCTGCACCGTTATGACCTGTCTGGTCTTTGTGATGTCAGTGCCATGATGAGACCTGCACAATTATGACATGTCTGGGCTTTATAATGTCAGTACCATGAGGAGACCTGCACCATTATGAGGTGTCTGGGCTTTATGAGGTCAGTGCCATGATGAGGCCTGCACCATTATGACATGTCTGGGCTTTATGAGGTCAGTGCCATGATGAGGCCTGCACCATTATGAGGTGTCTGGGCTTTAGGAGGTCAGTGTGATGATGAGGCCTGCACCATTATGACATGTCTGGGCTTTATGAGGTCAGTGCCAATAGGAGGCTTGCACCATTATGGTATGTCTGGGCTTTATGAGGGCAGTGCCATGATGAGACCTGCACCATTATGACTCGTCTGGAATTTATGAAGTCCGTGTGATGATGAGGCCTGCACTATTATGAGGTGTCTGGGCTTTATGAGCTCACTGTGATGATGAGACTTGAATAATTATGACATGTCTGAATTTTATGAGGTCCGTGTGATGATGGGGCCTGCACCATTATGACATGTCTGGTCTTTAAGAGGTCAGTGCCATGAGGAGACCGGCACCATTATGAGGTGTCTGGGCTTTATGAGGTCAGTGTGATGATGAGGTCTGCACTATTATGACATGTCTGGGCTTTATGAGGTCAGTGTCATGAGGAGGCCTGCACCATTATGATATGTCTGGGCTTTATGAGGTCAGTGTGATGATGAGACCTGCACCATTATGGCATGTCGGGGCGTTATGAGGTCAGTGCCATGAGGAGGCCCGCACCATTATGACATGTATAGGAGTTTTGAGGTCAGTGTGATGATGGGGCCTGCACCATTATGACATGTCTGGGCCTTATGAGGTCAGTGCCATGAGGAGGCCTGCACCATTATGACATGTCTGGTCTTTATGAGGTCAGTGCCATAAGGAGGCCTGCGCCATTATGACATATCTGGGCTTTAAGAGGTCACTGTGATGACATGAGGAGGTCTGCACAATTATGTCATTTCTGGGCTTTTTGAGGTCAGTGCCATGAGGAGGCCTGCACCATTATGACATGTCTGGGCTTTACGAGGTCAGTGTAATGTTTGGGCCTGAACCATTATGACATGTCTGGGCGTTATGAGTTCAGTGCCATGAGGAGACCTTCACCATTATGACATGTCTCGTCTTTAAGAGGTCAGTGTTATGAGGAGGCCGGCACCATTATGAGGTGTCTTGGCTTTATGAGGTCAGTGTGATGATGCGGTCTGCACTATTATGACATGTCTGGGCTTTATGAGGTCAGTGTGATGATGAGGCCTGCACCATTATGACATGTCTGGGCCTTTATCAGGTCGCTGTGATGATGAGGCCTGCAGCATTATGAGGTGTCTGGGCTTTATGAGGTCACAGTGATGATGAGGCCTGCACCATTATGACATTTCTGGACTTTATGAGGTCAGTGCCTTGAGGAGGCCTGTACCATTATGACATGTCTGGGCTTTACGACGTCAGTGTAATGATTGGGCCTGCACCATTATGACATGTCTGGGCTTTATGAGGTCAGTGCCATAAGGAGGCCTGCACCATTATGACATGTCTGGGCTTTATGAGGTCAGTGTGATGATGAGGCCTGCGCAGTTATGACCTGTCTGGTCTTTATGATGTCAGTGCCATGATGAGGCCTGCACCATTATGACATGTCTCGGCTTTATAATGTCAGTACCATGAGTAGGCCTGCACCATTATGAGGTGTCTGGGCTTTATGAGGCCAGTGCCATGATGAGGCCTGCACCATTATGACATGTCTGGACTTTATGAGGTCAGTGCGATAATGAGGCCTGCACCGTTATGAGGTGTCTGGGCTTTATGAGGTCAGTGTGATGATGAGACCTGCACCATTATGACATGTCTGGTCTTTATGAGGTCAGTGCCAAGAGGAGGCTTGCACCATTATGATATGTCTGGGCTTCATGAGGGCAGTGCCATGATGAGACCTGCACCATTATGACATGTCTGGCCTTTATGAGGTCACTGTGATGATGAGACTTGAATAATTATGACATGTCTGAATTTTATGAGGTCCATGTGATGATGGGGCCTGCACCATTATGACATGTCTGGTCTTTAAGAGGTCAGTGCCATGAGGAGGCCGGCACCATTATGAGGTGTCTGGGCTTTATGAGGTCAGTGTGATGATGAGACCTGCACCATTATGACATGTCTGGGCGTTATGAGGTCAGTGCCATGAGGAGGCCTGCACCATTATGACATGTCTGGGCTTTATGAGGTCAGTGTGATGATGAGGCCTGCACCATTATGACATGTCTGGGCATTTTGAGGTCACAGTGATGATGAGGCCTGCACCATTATGACATGTATGGGCTTTATGAGGTCAGTGCCATGAGGAGTCCTGCACCATTATGACATGTCTGGGCTTTACGAGGTCAGTGTAATGATTGGGCCTGAACCATTATGACATGTCTGGGCGTTATGAGGTCAGTGCCATGAGGAGACCTGCACCATTATGACATGTCTGGGCTTTATGAGGTCAGTGTGATGATGAGGCCTGCACAATTATGATGTTTCTGGGTTTTATGAGGTCACTGTGATGATGAGGTCTTCACCGTTATGACCTGTCTGGTCTTTATGATGTCAGTGCCATGATGAGGCCTGCACAATTATGACATGTCTGGGCTTTATGACGGCAGTGCCATGATGAGGCCTGCACCATTATGAGGTGTCTGGGCTTTATGAGGTCAGTGTGATGATGAGGCCTGCACCATTATGACATGTCTGGGCTTTATGAGGTCAGTGCCATGATGAGGCCTGCACCATTATGAGGTGTCTGGGCTTTATGAGGTCAGTGTGATGATGAGACCTGCACCATTATGACATGTCTGGGCTTTATGAGGTCAGTGCCAAGAGGAGACTTGCACCATTATGATATGTCTGGGCTTTATGAGGTCAGTGCCATGGTGAGACCTGCACCATTATGACTCGTCTGGAATTTATGAGGTCAGTGTGATGATGAGGCCTGCACCATTATGACTTGTCTGACCTTTATGAGGTCACTGTGATGAAGAGACTTGAATAATTATGACATGTCTGAATTTTATGAGGTCCGTGTGATGATGGGGCCTGCACCATTATGACATGTCTGGTCTTTAAGAGGTCAGTGCCATGAGGAGGCCTGCACCATTATGAGGTGTCTGGGCTTTATGAGGTCAGTGTGATGATGAGGTCTGCACTATTATGACATGTCTGGGCTTTATGAGGTCAGTGCCATGAGGAGGCCTACACCATTATGATATGTCTGGGCTTTATGAGGTCAGTGTGATGATGAGACCTGCACCATTATGGCATGTCGGGGCGTTATGAGGTCAGTGCCATGAGGAGGCCTGCACCGTTATGACATGTATAGGAGTTATGAGGTCAGTGTGATGATGAGGCCTGCAGCATTATGACATGTCTGGGCTTTTTGAGGTCACAGTGATGATGAGGCCTGCACCATTGTGACTTGTCTGGGCTTTATGAGGTCAGTGTGATGATGAGGCCTGCACCATTATGACATGTCTGGGCCTTATGAGGTAAGTGCCATGAGGAGGCCTGCACCATTATGACATGTCTGGGCTTTATGAGGTCAGTGTGATGATGAGGCCTGCACCATTATGACATGACTGGGCTTTTTGAGGCCACAGTGATGATGAGGCCTGCACCATTATGACGTGTCTGGGCTTTATGAGGTCACTGTGATGATGAGACCTGCACAATTATGACATGTCTGGTCTTTATGAGGTCAGTGCCATGAGGAGGCCTGCGCCATTATGACATATCTGGGCTTTAAGAAGTCACTGTGATGACATGAGGAGGTCTGCACAATTATGTTATTTCTGGGTTTTATGAGGTCAGTGCCATGAGGAGGCCTGCACCATTATGACATGTCTGGGCTTTATGAGGTCAGTGCCATGAGGAGGCCTGCACCATTACGACATGTCTGGGCTTTACGAGGTCAGTGTAATGTTTGGGCCTGAACCATTATGACATGTCTGGGCTGTATGAGTTCAGTGCCATGAGGAGACCTGCACCATTATGACATGTCTCGTCTTTAAGAGGTCAGTGCCATGAGGAGGCCTGCACCATTATGATATGTCTGGGCTTTATGAGGTCAGTGTGATGATGAGACCTGCACCATTATGGCATGTCGGGGCGTTATGAGGTCAGTGTCATGAGGAGGCCTGCACCGTTATGACATGTATAGGAGTTATGAGGTCAGTGTGATGATGAGGCCTGCAGCATTATGACATGTCTGGGCTTTTTGAGGTCACAGTGATGATGAGGCCTGCACCATTGTGACTTGTCTGGGCTTTATGAGGTCAGTGTGATGATGAGGCCTGCACCATTATGACATGTCTGGGCCTTATGAGGTAAGTGCCATGAGGAGGCCTGCACCATTATGACATGTCTGGGCTTTATGAGGTCAGTGTGATGATGAGGCCTGCACCATTGTGACATGTCTGGGCTTTTTGAGGTCACAGTGATGATGAGGCCTGCACCATTATGACGTGTCTGGGCTTTATGAGGTCACTGTGATGATGAGACCTGCACCATTATGACATGTCTGGTCTTTATGAGGTCAGTGCCATGAGGAGGCCTGCGCCATTATGACATATCTGGGCTTTAAGAGGTCACTGTGATGACATGAGGAGGTGTGCACAATTATGTTATTTCTGGGTTTTATGAGGTCAGTGCCATGAGGAGGCCTGCACCATTATGACATGTCTGGGCTTTATGAGGTCAGTGCCATGAGGAGGCCTGCACCATTACGACATGTCTGGGCTTTACGAGGTCAGTGTAATGTTTGGGCCTGAACCATTATGACATGTCTGGGCTGTATGAGTTCAGTGCCATGAGGAGACCTGCACCATTATGACATGTCTCGTCTTTAAGAGGTCAGTGCCATGAGGAGGCCTGCACCATTATGAGGTGTCTGGGCTTTATGAGGTCAGTGTGATGATGCGGTCTGCACTATTATGACATGTCTGGGCTTTATGAGGTCAGTGCCATGAGGAGGCCTGCACCATTATGACATGTCTGGGCTTTATCAGGTCGCTGTGATGATGAGGCCTGCAGCATTATGAGGTGTCTGGACTTTATGAGGTCACAGTGATGATGAGACCTGCACCATTATGACATTTCTGGACTTTATGAGGTCAGTGCCTTGAGGAGGCCTGCACCATTATGACATATCTGGGCTTTACGACGTCAGTGTAATGATTGGGCCTGCACCATTATGACATGTCTGGGCTTTATGAGGTCAGTGCCATAAGGAGGCCTTCACCATTATGACATGTCTGGGCTTTATGAGGTTAGTGTGATGATGAGGCCTGCACAATTATGATGTTTCTGGGTTTTATGAGGTCACTGTGATGATGAGGTCTGCACCGTTATGACCTGTCTGGTCTTTATGATGTCAGTGCCATGATGAGGCCTGCACCATTATGACATGTCTGGGCTTTATAATGTCAGTACCATGAGTAGGCCTGCACCATTATGAGGTGTCTGGGCTTTATGAGGTCAGTGCCATGATGAGGCCTGCACCATTATGACATGTCTGGGCTTTATGAGGTCAGGGCGATAATGAGGCCTGCAACGTTATGAGGTGTCTGGGCTTTATGAGGTCAGTGTGATGATGAGGCCTGCACCATTATGACATGTCTGGGCTTTATCAGGTCGCTGTGATGATGAGGCCTGCAGCATTATGAGGTGTCTGGGCTTTATGACGTCACAGTGATGATGAGGCCTGCACCATTATGACATGTCTGGGCTTTATGAGGTCAGTGTCATGAGGAGTCCTGCACCATTATGACATGTCTGGGCTTTACGACGTCAGTGTAATGATTGGGCCTGCACCATTATGACATGTCTGGGCCTTATGAGGTCAGCGCCATGAGGAGGCCTGCACCATTATGACATATCTGGGCTTTACGAGGTCACTGTGATGACATGAGGAGGTCAGCACAATTATGTCATGTCTGGGATTTATGAGGTCAGTGTGATGATGAGGCCTGCACAATTATGATGTTTCTGGGTTTTATGAGGTTACTGTGATGATGAGGTCTTCACCGTTATGACCTGTCTGGTCTTTATGATGTCAGTGCCATGATGAGGCCTGCACCATTATGACATGTCTGGGCTTTATGAGGTCAGTGCCATGATGAGGCCTGCACCATTATGAGGTGTCTTGGCTTTATGAGGTCAGTGTGATGATGAGGCCTGCACCATTATGACATGTCTGGGCTTTATGAGGTCAGTGCCATGATGAGGTCTGCACCATTATGAGGTGTCTGGGCTTTATGAGGTCAGTGTGATGATGAGGCCTGCACCATTATGACATGTCTGGGCTTTATGAGGTCAGTGCCAAGAGGAGACTTGCACCATTATGATATGCCTGGGCTTTATGAGGGCAGTGCCATGATGAGACCTGCACCATTATGACTCGTCTGGAATTTATGAGGTCCGTGTGATGATGAGGCCTGCACCATTATGACATGTCTGGCCTTTATGAGGTCACTGTGATTAAGAGACTTGAATAATTATGGCATGTCTGAATTTTATGAGGTCCGTGTGATGATGGGGCCTGCACCATTATGACATGTCTGGTCTTTAAGAGGTCAGTACCATGAGGAGGCCAGCACCATTATGAGGTGTCTGGGCTTTATGACGTCAGTGTGATGATGAGGTCTGCACTATTATGACATGTCTGGGCTTTATGAGGTCAGTGCCATGAGGAGGCCTGCACCATTATGATATGTCTGGGCTTTATGAGGTCAGTGTGATGATGAGACCTGCACCGTTATGGCATGTCGGGGCGTTATGAGGTCAGTGCCATGAGGAGGCCTGCACCGTTATGACATGTATAGGAGTTATGAGGTCAGTGTGATGATGAGGCCTGCACCATTATGACATGTCTGGGCTTTTTGAGGTCACAGTGATGATGAGGCCTGCACCATTGTGTCTTGTCTGGGCTTTATGAGGTCAGTGTGATGATGAGGCCTGCACCATTATGACATGTCTGGGCCTTATGAGGTCAGCGCCATGAGGAGGTCTGCACCATTATGACATGTCTGGGCTTTATGAGGTCAGTGTGATGATGAGACCTGCACCATTATGACATGTCTGGGCTTTTTGAGGTCACAGTGATGATGAGGTCTGCACCATTATGACGTGTCTGGGCTTTATGAGGTCACTGTGATGATGAGACCTGCACCATTATGACATGTCTGGTCTTTATGAGGTCAGTGCCATGAGGAGGCCTGCGCCATTATGACATATCTGGGCTTTAAGAGGTCACTGTGATGACATGAGGAGGTCTGCACAATTATGTTATTTCTGAGCTTTATGAGGTCAGTGCCATGAGGAGGCCTGCACCATTATGACATGTCTGGGCTTTATGAGGTCACTGTGATGATGAGGCCTGCACCATTATGACATGTCTGGGCTTTTTGAGGTCACAGTGATGATGAGGCCTGCACCATTATGACATGTCTGGGCTTTATGAGGTCAGTGCCATGAGGAGTCCTGCACCATTATGACTCGTCTGGAATTTATGAGGTCCGTGTGATGATGAGGCCTGCACCATTATGACATGTCTGGGCTTTATGAGGTCAGTGCCATGAGGAGACCTGCACCATTATGATATGTCTGGGCTTTATGAGGTCAGTGCGATGATGAGACCTGCACCATTATGGCATGTCGGGGTGTTATGAGGTTAGTGCCATGAGGAGGCCTGCACCATTATGACATGTATAGGAGTTATGAGGTCAGTGTGATGATGAGGCCTGCACCATTATGACATGTCTGGGCTTTTTGAGGCCACAGTGATGATGAGGCCGGCACCATTGTGACTTGTCTGGGCTTTATGAGGTCAGTGTGATGATGAGGCCTGCACCATTATGACATGTCTGGGCGTTATGAAGTCAGTGCCATGAGGAGGCCTGCACCATTATGACTTGTCTGGGCTTTATGAGGTCAGTGTGATGATGAGTCCTGCACCATTATGACATGTCTGGTCTTTATGAGGTCAGTGCCATGAGGAGGCCTGCGCCATTATGACATATCTTGGCTTTAAGAGGTCACTGTGATGACATGAGGAGGTCTGCACAATTATGTCACGTCTGGGCTTTATGAGGTCAGTGTGATGATGAGGCCTGCACCATTATGACATGTCTGGGCCTTATGAGGTCAGTGCCATGAGGAGTTCTGCACCATTATGACATATCTGGGCTTTATGAGGTCAGTGCCATGATGAGGCCCGCACCATTATGACATGTCTGGGCTTTTTGAGGTCACAGTGATGATGAGGCCTGCACCATTATGACATGTCTGGGCTTTATGAGGTCAGTGTGATGATGAGACCTGCACCATTATGACATGTCTGGTCTTTACGAGGTCAGTATCATGAGGAGGCCTGCGCCATTATGACATATCTGGGCTTTATGAGGTCACTGTGATGACATGAGGAGGTCTGCGCAGTTATGTCATGTGTGGGCTTTATGAGGTCAGTGCCATGAGGAGGCCTGCACCATTATGACATGTCTGGGCTTTTTGAGGTCACAGTGATGATAAGGCCTGCACCATTATGACATGTCTGGGCTTTATGAGGTCAGTGCCATGAGGAGACCTGCACCATTATGACATGTCTGGGCTTTACGAGGTCAGTGTAATGATTGGGCCTGAACCATTATGACATGTCTGGGCGTTATGAGGTCAGTGCCATGAGGAGACCTGCACCATTATGACATGTCTCGTCTTTAAGAGGTCAGTGCCATGAGGAGGCCGGCACCATTATGAGGTGTCTGGGCTTTATGAGGTCAGTGTGATGATGAGGCCTGCACAATTATGATGTTTCTGGGTTTTATGAGGTCACTGTGATGATTAGGTCTTCACCGTTATGACCTGTCTGGTCTTTATGATGTCAGTGCCATGATGAGGCCGGCACCATTATGACATGTCTGGGCTTTATGAGATCAGTGCCATGATGAGGCCTGCACCATTATGAGGTGTCTGGGCTTTATGAGGTCAGTGTGATGATGAGGCCTGCACCATTATGAGGTGTCTGGGCTTTATGAGGTCAGTGCCATGATGAGGCCTGCACCATTATGAGGTGTCTGGGCTTTATGAGGTCAGTGTGATGATGAGGCCTGCACCATTATGACATGTCTGGGCTTTATGAGGTCAGTGCCAAGAGGAGACTTGCACCATTATGATATGTCTGGGCTTTATGAGGGCAGTGCCATGATGAGACCTGCACCATTATGACTCGTCTGGAATTTATGTGGTCCGTGTGATGATGAGGCCTGCACCATTATGACATGTATGGCCTTTATGAGGTCACTGTGATGAAGAGACTTGAATAATTATGACATGTCTGAATTTTATGAGGTCCGTGTGATGATGGGGTCTGCACCATTATGACATGTCTGGTCTTTAAGAGGTCAGTGCCATGAGGAGGCCGGCATCATTATGAGGTGTCTGGGCTTTATGAGGTCAGTGTGATGATGAGGTCTGCACTATTATGACATGTCTGGGCTTTATGAGGTCAGTGCCATGAGGAGGCCTGCACCATTATGATATGTCTGGGCTTTATGAGGTCAGTGTCATGATGAGACCTGCACCATTATGGCATGTCGGGGCGTTATGAGGTCAGTGCCATGAGGAGGCCTGCACCGTTATGACATGTATAGGAGTTATGAGGTCAGTGTGATGATGAGGCCTGCAGCATTATGACATGTCTGGGCTTTTTGAGGTCAGTGCCATGAGGAGGCCTGCACCATTACGACATGTCTGGGCTTTACGAGGTCAGTGTAATGATTGGGCCTGAACCATTATGACATGTCTGGGCGTTATGAGTTCAGTGCCATGAGGTGACCTGCACCATTACGACATGTCTCGTCTTTAAGAGGTCAGTGCCATGAGGAGGCCTGCACCATTATGAGGTGTCTGGGCTTTATGAGGTCAGTGTGATGATGCGGTCTGCACTATTATGACATGTCTGGGCTTTATGAGGTCAGTGCCATGAGGAGGCCTGCACCATTATGACATGTCTGGGCTTTATCAGGTCGCTGTGATGATGAGGCCTGCAGCATTATGAGGTGTCTGGGCTTTATGGGGTCACAGAGATGATGAGACCTGCACCTTTATGACATTTCTGGACTTTATGAGGTCAGTGCCTTGAGGAGGCCTGCACCATTATGACATGTCTGGGCTTTATGAGGTCAGTGTGATGATGAGGCCTGCACAATTATGATGTTTCTGGGTTTTATGAGGTCACTGTGATGATGAGGTCTGCACCGTTTTTACCTGTCTGGTCTTTATGATGTCAGTGCCATGATGAGGCCTGCACCATTATGACATGTCTGGGCTTTATGAGGGCAGTGCCATGATGAGACCTGCACCATTATGACTCGTCTGGAATTTATGAGGTCTGTGTGATGATGAGGCCTGCACCATTATGACATGTCTGGGCTTTATGAGGTCACTGTGATGATGAGACTTGAATAATTATGACATGTCTGAATTTTATGAGGTCCGTGTGATGATGGGGTCTGCACCATTATGACATGTCTGGGCTTTAAGAGGTCAGTGCCATGAGGAGGCCTGCGCCATTATGACATATCTGGGCTTTAAGAGGTCACTGTGATGACATGAGGAGGTCTGCACAATTATGTCACGTCTGGGCTTTATGAGGTCAGTGTGATGATGAGGCCTGCACCATTATGACATGTCTGGGCTTTATGAGGTCAGTGCCATTATGAGACCTGCACCATTATGACATGTCTGGTCTTTAAGAGGTCAGTGCGATGAGGAGGCCGGCACCATTATGAGGTGTCTGGGCTTTATGAGGTCAGTGTGATGATGAGGTCTGCACTATTATGACATGTCTGGGCTTTATGAGGTCAGTGTAATGAGGAGGCCTGCACCATTATGACATTTCTGGGCTTTATGAGGTCAGTGTGATGATGAGACCTGCACCATTATGACATGTCTGGGCGTTATGAGGTCAATGCCATGAGGAGGCCTGCACCATTATCACATGTCTGTGCTTTATGAGGGCAGTGCCATGATGAGACCTGCACCATTATGACATGTCTGGTCTTTAAGAGGTCAGTGCGATGAGGAGGCCGGCACCATTATGAGGTGTCTGGGCTTTATGAGGTCAGTGTGATGATGAGGTCTGCACTATTATGACATGTCTGGGCTTTATGAGGTCAGTGCCATGAGGAGGCCTGCACCATTATGACATGTCTGGGCTTTATGAGGTCAGTGTGATGATGAGACCTGCACCATTATGACATGTCTGGGCGTTATGAGGTCAGTGCCATGAGGAGGCCTGCACCATTATCACATGTCTGTGCTTTATGACGGCAGTGCCATGATGAGACCTGCACCATTATGACTTGTCTGGAATTTATGAGGTCACAGTGATGATGAGACCTGCACCATTATGACATGTCTGGTCTTTATGAGCTCAGTGCCATGAGGAGGCCTGCGCCATTATGACATATCTGGGCTTTAAGAGGTCACTGTGATGACATGAGGAGGTCTGCACAATTATGTCATGTCTGGGATTTATGAGGTCTGTGCCATGAGGAGGCCTGCACCAATATGACATGTCTGGGTTTTTTGAGGTCACAGTGATGATGAGGCCTGCACCATTGTGACTTGTCTGGGCTTTATGATGTCAGTGTGATGATGAGGCCTGCACCATTATGACATGTCTGGGCGTTATGAAGTCAGTGCCATGAGGAGGCCTGCACCATTAGAGGTGTCTGGGCTTTATAAGGTCAGTGTGATGATGAGGCCTGCTCCATTATGACATGTCTGGGCTTTTTGAAGTCACAGTGATGGTGAGGCCTGCACCATTATGAGATGTCTGGGCTTTATGAGGTCAGTGTGATGATGAGTCCTGCACCATTATGACATGTCTGGTCTTTATGAGGTCAGTGTGATGATGCGGCCTGCACCATTATGACATGTCTGGGCTTTATGAGGTCAGTGCCATGAGGAGGCCTGCACCATTATGACATGTCTGGGCTTTATGAGGTCAGTGTGATGATGAGACCTGCACCATTATGACATGTCTGGGCGTTATGAGGTCAGTGCCATGAGGAGTCCTGCACCATTATCACATGTCTGTGCTTTATGACGGCAGTGCCATGATGAGACCTGCACCATTATGACATTTCTGGGCTTTATGAGGTCAGTGTGATGATGAGACCTGCACCATTATGACATGTCTGGGCGTTATGAGGTCAGTGCCATGAGGAGGCCTGCACCATTATGACATGTCTGGGCTTTATGAGGTCAGTGCTATGATGAGACCTGCACCATTATGACATGACTGGGCTTTATGAGGTCACACTGATGATGAGAACTGCACCATTATGACGTGTCTGGGCTTTATGAGGTCAGTGTGATGATGAGACCTGCACCATTATGAGGTGTCTGGGCTTTATTAGGTCAGTGCTATGAGGAGGCCTGCACCATTATGACATGCCTGGGGTTTACGAAGTCACTCTGATGATGAGGCCTGGGCCATTATGACATGTCTGGGCTTTATGAGGTCAGTGTGATGATGAGGCCTGGGCCATTATGACATGTCTGGGCTTTATGAGGTCAGTGTCATGATGAGACCTGCACAATTATGACATTTCTGGACTTTATGAAGTCACTGTGATGATGAGACCTGGGCCATTATGACATGTCTGGGCTTTATGAGGTTAGTGCCATTATGAGGCCTGGGCCATTATTGACATGTCTGGGCTTTATTAGGTCTGTACCAAGTGGAGACCTGCACCATTATGACATGTCTGGGCTTTATGAGGTCAGTGTGATGATGAGGCCTGCACAATTATGATGTTTCTGGGTTTTATGAGGTTACTGTGATGATGAGGTCTTCACCGTTATGACCTGTCTGGTCTTTATGATGTCAGTGCCATGATGAGGCCTGCACCATTATGACATGTCTGGGCTTTATGAGGTCAGTGCCATGATGAGGCCTGCACCATTATGAGGTGTCTGGGCTTTATGAGGTCAGTGTGATGATGAGGCCTGCACCATTATGACATGTCTGGGCTTTATGAGGTCAGTGCCATGAGGAGGTCTGCACCATTATGAGGTGTCTGGGCTTTATGAGGTCAGTGTGATGATGAGGCCTGCACCATTATGACATGTCTGGGCTTTATGAGGTCAGTGCCAAGAGGAGACTTGCACCATTATGATATGCCTGGGCTTTATGAGGGCAGTGCCATGATGAGACCTGCACCATTATGACTCGTCTGGAATTTATGAGGTCCGTGTGATGATGAGGCCTGCACCATTATGACATGTCTGGCCTTTATGAGGTCACTGTGATTAAGAGACTTGAATAATTATGGCATGTCTGAATTTTATGAGGTCCGTGTGATGATGGGGCCTGCACCATTATGACATGTCTGGTCTTTAAGAGGTCAGTACCATGAGGAGGCCAGCACCATTATGAGGTGTCTGGGCTTTATGAGGTCAGTGTGATGATGAGGTCTGCACTATTATGACATGTCTGGGCTTTATGAGGTCAGTGCCATGAGGAGGCCTGCACCATTATGATATGTCTGGGCTTTATGAGGTCAGTGTGATGATGAGACCTGCACCGTTATGGCATGTCGGGGCGTTATGAGGTCAGTGCCATGAGGAGGCCTGCACCGTTATGACATGTATAGGAGTTATGAGGTCAGTGTGATGATGAGGCCTGCACCATTATGACATGTCTGGGCTTTTTGAGGTCACAGTGATGATGAGGCCTGCACCATTGTGTCTTGTCTGGGCTTTATGAGGTCAGTGTGATGATGAGGCCTGCACCATTATGACATGTCTGGGCCTTATGAGGTCAGCGCCATGAGGAGGTCTGCACCATTATGACATGTCTGGGCTTTATGAGGTCAGTGTGATGATGAGGCCTGCACCATTATGACATGTCTGGGCTTTTTGAGGTCACAGTGATGATGAGGCCTGCACCATTATGACGTGTCTGGGCTTTATGAGGTCACTGTGATGATGAGACCTGCACCATTATGACATGTCTGGTCTTTATGAGCTCAGTGCCATGAGGAGGCCTGCGCCATTATGACATATCTGGGCTTTAAGAGGTCACTGTGATGACATGAGGAGGTCTGCACAATTATGTTATTTCTGAGCTTTATGAGGTCAGTGCCATGAGGAGGCCTGCACCATTATGACATGTCTGGGCTTTATGAGGTCACTGTGATGATGAGGCCTGCACCATTATGACATGTCTGGGCTTTTTGAGGTCACAGTGATGATGAGGCCTGCACCATTATGACATGTCTGGGCTTTATGAGGTCAGTGCCATGAGGAGTCCTGCACCATTATGACTCGTCTGGAATTTATGAGGTCCGTGTGATGATGAGGCCTGCACCATTATGACATGTCTGGGCTTTATGAGGTCAGTGCCATGAGGAGACCTGCACCATTATGATATGTCTGGGCTTTATGAGGTCAGTGCGATGATGAGACCTGCACCATTATGGCATGTCGGGGTGTTATGAGGTTAGTGCCATGAGGAGGCCTGCACCATTATGACATGTATAGGAGTTATGAGGTCAGTGTGATGATGAGGCCTGCACCATTATGACATGTCTGGGCTTTTTGAGGCCACAGTGATGATGAGGCCGGCACCATTGTGACTTGTCTGGGCTTTATGAGGTCAGTGTGATGATGAGGCCTGCACCATTATGACATGTCTGGGCGTTATGAAGTCAGTGCCATGAGGAGGCCTGCACCATTATGACTTGTCTGGGCTTTATGAGGTCAGTGTGATGATGAGTCCTGCACCATTATGACATGTCTGGTCTTTATGAGGTCAGTGCCATGAGGAGGCCTGCGCCATTATGACATATCTTGGCTTTAAGAGGTCACTGTGATGACATGAGGAGGTCTGCACAATTATGTCACGTCTGGGCTTTATGAGGTCAGTGTGATGATGAGGCCTGCACCATTATGACATGTCTGGGCCTTATGAGGTCAGTGCCATGAGGAGTTCTGCACCATTATGACATATCTGGGCTTTATGAGGTCAGTGTGATGATGAGGCCCGCACCATTATGACATGTCTGGGCTTTTTGAGGTCACAGTGATGATGAGGCCAGCACCATTATGACATGTCTGGGCTTTATGAGGTCAGTGTGATGATGAGACCTGCACCATTATGACATGTCTGGTCTTTACGAGGTCAGTATCATGAGGAGGCCTGCGCCCTTATGACATATCTGGGCTTTATGAGGTCACTGTGATGACATGAGGAGGTCTGCGCAGTTATGTCATGTGTGGGCTTTATGAGGTCAGTGCCATGAGGAGGCCTGCACCATTATGACATGTCTGGGCTTTTTGAGGTCACAGTGATGATGAGGTCTGCACCATTATGACATGTCTGGGCTTTATGAGGTCAGTGCCATGAGGAGACCTGCACCATTATGACATGTCTGGGCTTTACGAGGTCAGTGTAATGATTGGGCCTGAACCATTATGACATGTCTGGGCGTTATGAGGTCAGTGCCATGAGGAGACCTGCACCATTATGACATGTCTCGTCTTTAAGAGGTCAGTGCCATGAGGAGGCCGGCACCATTATGAGGTGTCTGGGCTTTATGAGGTCAGTGTGATGATGAGGCCTGCACAATTATGATGTTTCTGGGTTTTATGAGGTCACTGTGATGATTAGGTCTTCACCGTTATGACCTGTCTGGTCTTTATGATGTCAGTGCCATGATGAGGCCGGCACCATTATGACATGTCTGGGCTTTATGAGATCAGTGCCATGATGAGGCCTGCACCATTATGAGGTGTCTGGGCTTTATGAGGTCAGTGTGATGATGAGGCCTGCACCATTATGAGGTGTCTGGGCTTTATGAGGTCAGTGCCATGATGAGGTCTGCACCATTATGAGGTGTCTGGGCTTTATGAGGTCAGTGTGATGATGAGGCCTGCACCATTATGACATGTCTGGGCTTTATGAGGTCAGTGCCAAGAGGAGACTTGCACCATTATGATATGTCTGGGCTTTATGAGGGCAGTGCCATGATGAGACCTGCACCATTATGACTCGTCTGGAATTTATGTGGTCCGTGTGATGATGAGGCCTGCACCATTATGACATGTATGGCCTTTATGAGGTCACTGTGATGAAGAGACTTGAATAATTATGACATGTCTGAATTTTATGAGGTCCGTGTGATGATGGGGTCTGCACCATTATGACATGTCTGGTCTTTAAGAGGTCAGTACCATGAGGAGGCCGGCATCATTATGAGGTGTCTGGGCTTTATGAGGTCAGTGTGATGATGAGGTCTGCACTATTATGACATGTCTGGGCTTTATGAGGTCAGTGCCATGAGGAGGCCTGCACCATTATGATATGTCTGGGCTTTATGAGGTCAGTGTGATGATGAGACCTGCACCATTATGGCATGTCGGGGCGTTATGAGGTCAGTGCCATGAGGAGGCCTGCACCGTTATGACATGTATAGGAGTTATGAGGTCAGTGTGATGATGAGGCCTGCAGCATTATGACATGTCTGGGCTTTTTGAGGTCAGTGCCATGAGGAGGCCTGCACCATTACGACATGTCTGGGCTTTACGAGGTCAGTGTAATGATTGGGCCTGAACCATTATGACATGTCTGGGCGTTATGAGTTCAGTGCCATGAGGTGACCTGCACCATTATGACATGTCTCGTCTTTAAGAGGTCAGTGCCATGAGGAGGCCTGCACCATTATGAGGTGTCTGGGCTTTATGAGGTCAGTGTGATGATGCGGTCTGCACTATTATGACATGTCTGGGCTTTATGAGGTCAGTGCCATGAGGAGGCCTGCACCATTATGACATGTCTGGGCTTTATCAGGTCGCTGTGATGATGAGGCCTGCAGCATTATGAGGTGTCTGGGCTTTATGGGGTCACAGAGATGATGAGACCTGCACCTTTATGACATTTCTGGACTTTATGAGGTCAGTGCCTTGAGGAGGCCTGCACCATTATGACATGTCTGGGCTTTATGAGGTCAGTGTGATGATGAGGCCTGCACAATTATGATGTTTCTGGGTTTTATGAGGTCACTGTGATGATGAGGTCTGCACCGTTTTTACCTGTCTGGTCTTTATGATGTCAGTGCCATGATGAGGCCTGCACCATTATGACATGTCTGGGCTTTATGAGGGCAGTGCCATGATGAGACCTGCACCATTATGACTCGTCTGGAATTTATGAGGTCCGTGTGATGATGAGGCCTGCACCATTATGACATGTCTGGGCTTTATGAGGTCACTGTGATGATGAGACTTGAATAATTATGACATGTCTGAATTTTATGAGGTCCGTGTGATGATGGGGTCTGCACCATTATGACATGTCTGGTCTTTAAGAGGTCAGTGCCATGAGGAGGCCTGCGCCATTATGACATATCTGGGCTTTAAGAGGTCACTGTGATGACATGAGGAGGCCTGCACAATTATGTCACGTCTGGGCTTTATGAGGTCAGTGAGATGATGAGGCCTGCACCATTATGACATGTCTGGGCTTTATGAGGTCAGTGCAATTATGAGACCTGCACCATTATGACATGTCTGGTCTTTAAGAGGTCAGTGCGATGAGGAGGCCGGCACCATTATGAGGTGTCTGGGCTTTATGAGGTCAGTGTGATGATGAGGTCTGCACTATTATGACATGTCTGGGCTTTATGAGGTCAGTGTAATGAGGAGGCCTGCACCATTATGACATTTCTGGGCTTTATGAGGTCAGTGTGATGATGAGACCTGCACCATTATGACATGTCTGGGCGTTATGAGGTCAATGCCATGAGGAGGCCTGCACCATTATCACATGTCTGTGCTTTATGAGGGCAGTGCCATGATGAGACCTGCACCATTATGACTTGTCTGGAATTTATGAGGTCACAGTGATGATGAGGCCTGCACCATTATGACATGTCTGGTCTTTATGAGCTCAGTGCCATGAGGAGGCCTGCGCCATTATGACATATCTGGGCTTTAAGAGGTCACTGTGATGACATGAGGAGGTCTGCACAATTATGACATGTCTGGGATTTATGAGGTCAGTGCCATGAGGAGGCCTGCACCAATATGACATGTCTGGGCTTTATCAGGTCGCTGTGATAATGAGGTCTGCAGCATTACGAGGTGTCTGGGCTTTATGAGGTCAGTGTGATGATGAGGCCTGCACCATTATGGCATGTCGGGGCGTTATGAGTTCAGTGTGATGATGAGGCCTGCACCATTATGACATGTCTGGGCTTTTTGAGGTCACAGTGATGATGAGGCCTGCACCATTATGACATGTCTGGGCTTTATGAGGTCAGTGCCATGAGGAGGCCTGCACCATTATGACATGTCTGGGCTTTACGAGGTCAGTGTAATGATTGGGCCTGAACCATTATGACATGTCTGGGCTTTATGAGGTCAGTGCCATGAGGAGGCCTGCACCATTATGACATGTCTGGGCTTTACGACGTCAGTGTAATGATGAGGTCTGCACCATTATGACATGTCTGGGCTTTATCAGGTCGCTGTGATGATGAGACCTGCAGCATTATGAGGTGTCTGGGCTTTATGAGGTCACAGTGATGATGAGACCTGCACCATTATGACATGTCTCGGCTTTATGAGGTCAGTACCATGAGGAGACCTGTACCATTATGACATGTCTGGGCTTTATGAAGTCAGTGCCATGATGAGACCTGCACAATTATGACCTTTCTGGACTTTATGAGGTCAGTGCCATGAGGAGGCCTGCACCATTATGACATGTCTGGGCTTTATGAGGTCAGTGTGATGATGAGGTCTGCACAATTATGATGTTTCTGGGTTTTATGAGGTCACTGTGATGATGAGGTCTGCACCGTTATGACCTGTCTGGTCTTTATGATGTCAGTGCCATGATGAGACCTGCACCCTTATGACATGTCTGGGCTTTATAATGTCAGTGCCATGAGGAGGCCTGCACCATTATGAGGTGTCTGGGCTTTATGAGGTCAGTGCCATGATGAGGCCTGCACCATTATGACATGTCTGGGCTTTATGAGGTCAGTGCCATGATGAGGCCTGCACCATTATGACATGTCTGGGCTTTATGAGGTCAGTGCCATGATGAGGCCTGTACCATTATGAGGTGTCTGGGCTTTAGGAGGTCAGTGTGATGATGAGGCCTGCACCATTATGACATGTCTGGACTTTATGAGGTCAGTGCCAAGAGGAGGCTTGCACCATTATGATATGTCTGGGCTTTATCAGGGCAGTGCCATGATGAGACCTGCAACATTATGACTTGTCTGGAATTTATGAGGTCAGTGTGATGATGAGGCCTGCACCATTATGACATGTCTGGGCTGTATGAGGTCACTGTGATGATGAGAGTTAAATAATTATGACATGTCTGAATTTTATGAGGTCAGTGTGATGATGGGGTCTGCACCATTATGATATGTCTGGGCTTTATCAGGGCAGTGCCATGATGAGACCTGCACCATTATGACATGTCTGGTCTTTAAGAGGTCAGTGCGATGAGGAGGCCGGCACCATTATGAGGTGTCTGGGCTTTATGAGGTCAGTGTGATGATGAGGTCTGCACTATTATGACATGTCTGGGCTTTATGAGGTCAGTGCCATGAGGAGGCCTGCACCATTATGACATGTCTGGGCTTTATGAGGTCAGTGTGATGATGAGACCTGCACCATTATGACATGTCTGGGCGTTATGAGGTCAGTGCCATGAGGAGGCCTGCACCATTATCACATGTCTGTGCTTTATGACGGCAGTGCCATGATGAGAACTGCACCATTATGACTTGTCTGGAATTTATGAGGTCACAGTGATGATGAGACCTGCACCATTATGACATGTCTGGTCTTTATGAGCTCAGTGCCATGAGGAGGCCTGCGCCATTATGACAAATCTGGGCTTTAAGAGGTCACTGTGATGACATGAGGAGGTCTGCACAATTATGTCATGTCTGGGATTTATGAGGTCTGTGCCATGAGGAGGCCTGCACCAATATGACATGTCTGGGTTTTTTGAGGTCACAGTGATGATGAGGCCTGCACCATTGTGACTTGTCTGGGCTTTATGAGGTCAGTGTGATGATGAGGCCTGCACCATTATGACATGTCTGGGCGTTATGAAGTCAGTGCCATGAGGAGGCCTGCACCATTATGAGGTGTCTGGGCTTTATGAGGTCAGTGTGATGATGAGGCCTGCTCCATTATGACATGTCTGGGCTTTTTGAGGTCACAGTGATGGTGAGGCCTGCACCATTATGAGATGTCTGGGCTTTATGAGGTCAGTGTGATGATGAGTCCTGCACCATTATGACATGTCTGGTCTTTATGAGGTCAGTGTGATGATGCGGCCTGCACCATTATGACATGTCTGGGCTTTATGAGGTCAGTGCCATGAGGAGGCCTGCGCCATTATGACATGTCTGGGCTTTATGAGGTCAGTGTGATGATGAGACCTGCACCATTATGACATGTCTGGGCGTTATGAGGTCAGTGCCATGAGGAGTCCTGCACCATTATCACATGTCTGTGCTTTATGACGGCCTTGCCATGATGAGACCTGCACCATTATGACATTTCTGGGCTTTATGAGGTCAGTGTGATGATGAGACCTGCACCATTATGACATGTCTGGGCTTTATGAGGTCAGTGCTATGATGAGGCCTGCACCATTATGACATGACTGGGCTTTATGAGGTCACACTGATGATGAGAACTGCACCATTATGACGTGTCTGGGCTTTATGAGGTCAGTGTGATGATGAGACCTGCACCATTATGAGGTGTCTGGGCTTTATTAGGTCAGTGCTATGAGGAGGCCTGCACCATTATGACATGCCTGGGGTTTACGAAGTCACTCTGATGATGAGACCTGGGCCATTATGACATGTCTGGGCTTTATGAGGTCAGTGTGATGATGAGGCCTGGGCCATTATGACATGTCTGGGCTTTATGAGGTCAGTGTCATGATGAGACCTGCACAATTATGACATTTCTGGACTTTATGAAGTCACTGTGATGATGAGACCTGGGCCATTATGACATGTCTGGGCTTTATGAGGTTAGTGCCATTATGAGGCCTGGGCCATTATTGACATGTCTGGGCTTTATTAGGTCTGTACCAAGTGGAGACCTGCACCATTATGACATGTCTGGGCTTTATGAGGTCAGTGTAATGAGTGGGCCTGAACCATTATGACATTTCTGGGCTTTATGAGGTCAGTGCCATGCTGAGGCCTGAACCATTATGACATGTCTGGGCTTTATGAGGTCAGTGCCATGATGAGGTCTGCACCATTTTGACATGTCTGGGTTTGATGAGGTCAGTGCCATGAGGAGGCCTGCATCATTATGACATGTCTGGTCTTTATGTGGTCTGTGTGATGATGAGACCTGCACCATTATGACATGTCTGGGCTTTATGAGGTCATTGTGATGATGGGACCTGAGCCATTATGAGGTTTCAGGGCTTTATGAGGTCAGTGCCACGATGAGACCTGCAGCACTATGATATATCTGGGCTTTATGAGGTCAGTGCCATAAGGAGGCCTGGGCCATTATGTCATGTCCGGGCTTTTTGAGGACACAGTGATGATGAGGCCTGATCCATTTTGACATGTCTGGGCTTTATGAGGTCAGTGTGATGATGAGGCCTGCACCATTATGACATGTCTGGGCTTTATGAGGTCAGTACCATGATGAGGCCTGCACCATTATGACATGTCTGGGCTTTATGAGGTCAGGGCCATGATGAGACCTGCACCATTATGACATGTCTGGACTTTATTAGGTCAGTGCCATGATGAGGCCTGAACCATTATGATACGTCTTGGCTTTTAGAGGTCACTGTGATGACATGAGGAGGCCTGCACCATTATGACATGTCTGGGCTTTATGAGGTAAGTGCCATAAGGAGGCATTATCCCCAGGAAAGAAAGCCTGGAAACTTGGGTTTGTGGTGCAGTGTGTTTGCCAAGCTGGGGCGTCCATGAATAGCGAGTGCTTTCTGTGCTGTCTTCTTTGTTGTGGGAGGAATCTTTGTTTATATGCAATTTTGGGAGTTGGGCTGGCAGTTGGGAGGCAGGTGTGAAAACAGGAAATGACAGCGCTTATCGGCAGGAAAGAAAGCCTGGAAGCTTTGGCTTTGTGGTGCTTTTGGTTTGTCAGCCTGCAGACTCCATGGGGAGCAGGAGCTTTCTCTGCCTACATCTTCGCTGTGGGAGGAATTTTTGTTTATATGCAAGTTTGGGAGTCGGTCTGGCAGTTGTATGCAGGTGTGAAAACAGGAACCAATAACCATTATCCTCAGGACAGAAAACCTGGAAACTTGGGACTGTGGTGCAGTGTGTTTGCCAAGCTGGGGTGTCCATGAATAGCGAGTGCTTTCTGTGCTGTCATCTTTGTTGTGGGAGGAATCTTTGTTTATATGCAATTTTGGGAGTTGGGCTGGCATTTGGCAGGCAGGTGTGAAAACAGGAAACAATGGCCATTATCCCCAGGAAAGAAAGCCTGGAAGCTTTGGCTTTGTGGTGCTTTTGGTTTGTCAGCCTGCAGACTCCATGGGGAGCAGGAGCTTTCTCTGCCTACATCTTCGCTGTGGGAGGAATCTTTCTTCGTATGCAAGTTTGGGAGTTGGGCTGGCAGTTGGGAGGCAGGTGTGAAAACAGGAAAAAATAGCCCTAATCCCCAGGAAAGAAAGCCTGGAAACTTGGGTTTGTGGTGCAGTGTGTTTGCCAAGCTGGGGCGTCCTTGAATAGCAAGTGCTTTCTGTGCTGTCATCTTTGTTGTGGGAGGAATCTTTGTTTATATGCAATTTTGAGAGTCAGTCTGGCAGCTGGGAGGCAGGTCTGAAAACAGGAAACAATAGCCCTTATCCCCAGGAAAGAAAGCCTGGAAACTTGGGTTTGTGGTGCAGTGTGTTTGCCAAGCTGGGGCGTCCATGAATAGCGAGTGCTTTCTGTGCTGTCATCTTTGTTGTGGGAGGAATCTTTGTTTACATGCAATTTTGGGAGTTGGGCTGGCAGTTGGGAGGCAGGTGTGAAAACAAGAAACAAAAGCCATTATCCCCAGGAAAGAAAGCCCAGACATATCAAATTGTGCAGGCCTCATCATGGCACTGACCTCATAACGCCCAGACATGTCATAATGGTGCAGGCCTCATCATCACAGTGACCTCATAAAGTCCAGATATGTCATAATGGTGGAGGTCTCATCATGGCACTGCTCTCATAAAGCACAGACCTGCCATAATGGTGCAGGCCTCCTCTTGGCACTGACCTCATAAAGCCCAGACATGTTTTAATGGTGCAGGCGTCATCATGGCACTGACCTCATAAAACCCAGACATGTCATAATGGTGCAGGTCTCATCATCATAGTGAGCTCATAAAGGCTAGACACCTCATAATGCTGCAGGTCTCATCATCACACTGACCTCATAACGCCCAGACATGTCATAATGGTGCAGGCCTCGTCATGGCACTGACCTCTTAAAGATGAGACATGTCATAATGGTGCAGGTCTCCTCATGGCACTGACCTCATAAAGTCCAGACATGTCATAATGGTTCAGGCCCAATCATTACACTGACCTCGTAAAGCCCAGACATGTCATAATGGTGCAGGCCTCCTCATGGCACTGACCTCATAAAGCCCAGACATGTCATAATGGTGCAGGCCTCATCATCACTGTGACCTCAAAAAGCCCAGACACCTCATAATGGTGCAGGCCTCAGCATCACAGTGACCTCATAAAACCGGACATGTCATAACGGTGCAGGTCTCACCATCACATTGACCTCATAAAGCCCAGGCATGTCATAATGGCCCAGGCCTCCTCATGGCACTGACCTCATAAAGCCCAGGCATGTCATAATGGTGCAGGCCTCCTCATGGCACTGACCTCATCAAACCCAGACATGTCAAAATGGTGCAGGCCTCCTCATGGCACTGAGCTCATAAAATTCAGACATGTCATAATGATGCAAGCCTCATCATCACTGTGACCTCATACAGCCCATATACCTTACAATGGTGCAGGCCTCATCATCACACTTACTTCATAAATTCCAGACAAGTCATAATGGTGAAGGTCTCATCATGGCACTGACCTCATAAAGCCCAAACATGTCATAATGGTGCAGGCCTCATCATCACACTGACCTCATAAAGCCCAGACATGTCATAATGGTGCAGGTCTCATCATCACAGTGAGCTCATAAAGCCTAGACACCTCATAATGGTGTAGGTCTCATCATCACACTGACCTCATAAAGACCAGACATGTCATAATGCTGCAGGCCTCCTCAGTGAAGATGTAAACAGAGAAAGCTCCTGCTCCCCATGGAGTCTCCAGGCTGAAAAACCAAAAGAACCACAAACCCAAGTTTCCAGGCTTTCTTTCCTGGGGATAATGGCAATTGTTTCCTGTTTTCACACCTGCCTCCCAACTGCCAGCCCAACTCCCAAAATTGCATATAAACAAAGATTCCTCCCACAACAAAGATGACAGCACAGAAAGCACTCGCTATTCATGGACGCCCCAGCTTGGCAAACACACTGCACCACAAACCCAAGTTTCCAGGCTTTCTTTCCTGGGGATTATGGCTATTGTTTCCTGTTTTCACACCTGCCTTCCAACTTCCAGACCGACTCTGAAAATTGCATGTAAACAAAGATTCCTCCCACAACAAAGATGACAGCACAGAAAGATTTTGCTCTGCATGAAGTCTCCAGGCCGTCAAACCAAAAGCACCACAAAGCCAAAGCTTCCAGGCTTTCTTTCCTGCCGATAAACGCTGTCATTTCCTGTTTTCACACCTGCCTCCCAACTGCCAGCCCAACTCCCAAACTTGCATACGAAGGAAGAATCCTCCCACAGCGAAGATGTAGGCAGAGAAAGCTCCTGCTCCCCATGGAGTCTCCAGGCTGACAAACCAAAAGAACCACAAAACCAAAGCTTCCAGGCTTTCTTTCCTGCCGATAAGCGCTGTCATTTCCTGTTTTCACACCTGCCTCCCAACTGCCAGCCCAACTCCCAAAATTGCATATAAAGGAAGATTCCTCCCACAACAAAGATGACAGCACAGAAAGCACTTGCTATTCATGGACGCCCCAGCTTGGCAAACACACTGCACCACAAACCCAAGTTTCCAGGCTTTCTTTCCTGGGGATAATGGCTATTGTTTCCTGTTTTCACACCTGCCTCCCAACTGCCAGCCCAACTCCCAAAATTGCATATAAACAAAGATTCCTCCTGATGCCAAATTTTGCCCCAAAGAAGGCGCAGAGGAACTGCTCAGAGACAGAGTTTTCAGTCTATAAGCAGGAGGTATTTATTTTTCATGGCCGGGAAGCAGCCAGGTCGCCCTGGGCAAACTGCTTCGCCGAAGAACTTACAATTTGAGCTTTTATACACTTTTTGCTAAGCAATTACATCACATATTATGAATATTCATTACATTGCAACATCTACTTTTAATATTCATAATAGGCGGAGTTGAGGCGGAGTTAGAGGCGTGGTCTTCAATTTGGGGAGAACTTTGGTGGTCGTTCCGGTCTTTCTTCATCATGAACCCGCTGTCCTCACCATCATCTTCTTCTTAAACTTTTGAACCTTCCCTAATTTGGGTAGTTTCCTTATGCATTTGGCAGGGTTTCTCAATATCTGGCAAAAGTGCTTAATTTCTTGGCTTGTCCTTTTTCTTATCTCCCTTTGTTTTCTTCCATATGTCCTTTTTTGTGTGTGCTAGTTCTCCCCGTTCATGCCCATGTTCCCTCATGTCAGAGTGTCCTGTATTCTAGTGAATTTATTGCCTCTGCTATTTCTTAATGCTAAGTTCTCTATGCCTTGCTTAAAGCTTGCATTTGGTGTTTAACTCTCTAATTCTTGTAGTGCTCTACTAAATTCGTTTTCCAGGTTTTACCTGGCTTCATTCGCCCCTTTTCTAAAACTTACGAATTCTTTCGTCAAGTTCTAATTCTAGAGGGCGTTGATATGCTTGTACTATCACCCAGATTATTTGGGTTCTTTTGACCATGGATTTTAACTTACACCACAGGCATATATTCATGAGAGTTAACAAGAACATGGCCATGGTTATAATTAATATTAGGTGTATGAGGTAGTGAAAAACTTGTGCTGCTGTTGGGGAGTATCTTGTGAAGATATCCCACCAGTGATGTTGACCTACTTGTGCAACTTTTGTTAGGATATTCTTTATACTTTTTGAATTATGCTCTACCTGCCACAACATGCGTTGAGTTGTTTGGTTCACCTTTTGAACTAACTTCTCCACTTCAGGATGTATAAGCATTTCTTTGAGAAGCTTAGTATCCATACCTATCTGTAGCTTGGGTATCTCATGATATAAAGTATACTTAGCTTCGATTAACTGTTGTGTAGTTATGGGAGCAGTGTAGTTAAAGTCACAACCCATGACTTTTGTGAAGTTGCATATGCAAAAATTAGTATCGTTAGTCACTTCATGAAAATTATCTATAGTAACATCATTATAAGCAGTTCTAATGCAAGCGCATCCATTCCCTATATAGAATACTTGTGATCGGGCTCTAATGTGTGGAAGCATTTCAAAGGTACATACACTGTCTTCAGCATCTAAGCATAGGTCTTTAGCTTCTACAATGGCATTTTCGCAAATATAACTTAATTGCCCTTTAGGGATACATGCTTCTGTACTAATTGATTGCCACTTGTTCCTAGTACTGTCATAGTTTGCCCAGACGTTATGGTCTACAGGTTTGACAATGACATTCTGATGTATAGTTCCTAATGTTAAAATAGGAAATATAGCTCTTTCTTCTGCTGCACTGATAGTAAGGACATAGGTTTCAATGTGTTCCTGTTGTGGATCATAAGTGAAATTAACTAGTTGCCACTAAACCTGGTGGTCTTTTTCAAATCGTGTAGTGGAGCTATCTCTTAGTATTGCTTCTCTTATTTCTTGAGGCAGTATGCCTGACATTCCCTCTCTTAATATTCTTGCTGCTACTGATTGTACCCATTGTTGTGTCTGAACACACTGGATAGCAAGTGCAATTTCTTTACTAATATCTCCAGTATAGTCAGCAATTTTAACAAAATCTTCAGCGGTATGGTTGGCTACTAAGGTCATCAATTTGACTACCAATGATTGTGTCTCTGCTAAGGTTAGCATAGATGAGCTTAAAGGTACTTTAAGCTTTCCCAAATTAGAAGTGACGGTACTTAACTTATTCACTAATACTTCTTGATCTATAGTGTTTAATACGCCAAACCCCGTGCCAACCCATCCACTTATATCTCTTTGTGTTCGTTTGCGGTATGACCTAGTTGCTAACCAGGCATTCCAGCCTTTGAGGCTTTGCTGTATAAACGGTTGTCAAGCTTTCTGTAAATGTGTAATGTCTGTCTGAATGTTTATCTGTACTTTCTTCAGAGAATATGTAGGATCTAACAGTAGCTTTAGTTCGTTCGATTGTCTTATTACTTGAGGCCCTATAAAGGTTAAATTATGTATCTTCCTACATTCTAAAGGTAGAGTGGTTTCACGAGACGGGCTCACGATTGAGTCTGTTGCTAGTCTAACGACTCGCTTAAAGGCTCTACAGGTTACAATGCTTTGTTCACCAATGGGTTCAATCTTGGCTTCCCTGCTACATGAAAACGACATCGATTGATCTAGCTTGAATATAATTTCACACTGTGCTCTACCCTCTTCAGTACTATCCCATTGACATGAGACTGGTCCCTTCCGTTCAATCCAGATGATGGGTTCTTCATTTTCTACTTGGCAATAAGTAATTAAGTTCTGTCTAGAGGCTTCTTGCCAAGATTCAATTGTCAATACTAGTTTATCTGTTTTTTCCATTAAAGCCTCGACTTCTCGGCACCCTACTTGAACTTGGTCTCGCTTTTGCGCTATGAAATGGGTTCTGTTATCCCATTCATCTATTGTATAGGGTTGATTGTTATGTAAACGTAAATCTCAAAGTCTGGGTTTTCCTCAGAGCGTGGTAGTGTGCGTGCACTAGACCACGGCTCTTCTGGAGTAGGGTTTTGGGATAAAACAATACTTATCAAGAGTCCAATGGTCAATGTTGAAAGGGTTTGGAAGGGAGTCGGATTCATGACGTTGGGTCTTCCTGCTTATCTTCCAGAGCTCTCTTGACTCGAGAATAGTGAATCCATGTAGGTCGCTCCTTGATCCTAACTGCGGTGAAGGTGGTCAGCAGCACTTGGAAAGGTCTCTTCCACTTCTCTTGTAGGGGTTTTCCTAAAAGATTCTTAACATACACTCAATCACCGGGGTTAAACGGATGCAGTTTACAGTTAGGTTGTTTGGGCTGGTGTTCTATTACTACCATGGCGTTTTTATCAAAATGCTTCCCTACAGCAATTACATAATCATATATATATTGATTACTTATCTGGTCTAAAGCATCGCTATTCACAATTTGCATAGTATAAGGTCTACCATACAGAATTTCAAACGAGCTCAACTTTTCTTTTGATCGAGGTTTGACTCTCAATCTAATCAGAGCAATAGGCAAAGCTTGATACCACTGGAAGTTAGTTTCTTGGCATATTTTAGCAATTTGTTGTTTGATAAGATGATTCATCTTTTCTACTTGCCCACTGGCTTGTGGCCTGTAAGGCGAATGCAATTGCCATTTAATCTGCAATGCTTTGCTTATTGCTCTCACAACCTTCGCACAAAAATGTGAACTTCTCTCTGAAGAAATACTTCTTGGTACCCCTAACCATGGTATAATTTCATTTAGTAAGACTTTAGTTACCTCTCTTTCTTTGTTTGTCCTGCAGGGGAACGCTTCAGGCCACCCAGAAAATGTGTCAGTTAACACCAATAAATACTTATACCCTTTTCTTGGGAGTTCAGAGAAATCAATTTGCCATACTTCACCTGGGAATTTACCTTGATTTATTGCCCCTTGGTATATTTTGGTCTCTGTGTTTGGGTTATTCTTCAGGCATCGTTCGCACTGGGATGTAACCTGTTTTATGGGAGTGAATAATTTTGGTCCTGCTATTCTAGTTTGCAAATACTGATAAAGTGGATCTAAACTCCAATGTGCCTTCTCATGTTTTGTTTTTTACAAATTGCCACATTAATTTCCCTAGTATTATTAGTTGTCCTGTTTCTAATTGACCCCATCCATTGTCTAACAATTTGCCTTCGTTCTTTTGAATCCACCTATGATCTGATTCCTGATAATCTGGTTGAAAGTTAGGATCTAGCTCTCCTGGTACTAAAGCTGTTATAGTCACTTCTTCGGTCCTTGCAGCAGCTAATTTAGCTTCTGCATCAGCTTTCCTATTTCCTATTTCTGGAACAGTGTTACCTTTCAGGTGTCCCTTACAATGCATTATGGCCGCTTGTGTTGGGAGTTGGACTACTTCTAACAATTGTAGAATTTCCTCTGCATATCTGACAGTTTTCCCCTGGGCAGTTAGTAGTCCTCTTTCTTTCCAAATTGCTCCATGAGCGTGCATGAAGGAGAAGGCATATTTTGAATCTGTCCAAATATTAATCCGTATGCCTTCTGCCAATTCTATAGCTCGGGTAAGAGCTATCAGTTCTGCCTTCTGGGCTGAAGTCCCTGCAGGTAAAGGATTTGATTCGCTTACCTCTTCCGTTGTGGTCACTGCATAGCCTGCCATCCTTACTCTTTGTTTCACGAAGCTGCTGCTGTCGGAGAACCAGTTGTCTGTATCTTCAAGCGGCTCTTCTTTGAGGTCTGGGCGGCTGGAGTAGACAGCTTCGATGGTCTCTAGACAGTCATGTTCGATTGGTTCTGCTGACATTCTTCCTTCTAGAAATGAGGCTGGATTCACAATGTTAGTGACTTGAATGGTCATATCATCTGACTCATCTAGTATTGCCTGGTGCTTTAGGAATCTAGAAGGTGCCAACCAATGGCCACCTTTCTGCTTGAGTACTGCGGATACAGTATGGGACACTAACACAGTCATTTTCTGGCCCAATGTGAGCTTTCTGGCCTCTTCTATGTTTATGATTACTGCGGCCACTGCTTTCAGACAGCTGGGTCATCCTTTGCTTACTTCATCCAGCTGTTTGGAGAAATAAGCTATGGCTCTTTTGTGTGGTCCTAATTGTTGTGCCAAGACTCCTAAAGCTATTCCTTGTTGTTCATGAGAGAATAGCTAAAATGGTTTTGTTACATCGGGCAGGCCCAAGGCTGGGGCTTTTATGAGTTCTTGTTTCAGTCTCTTAAAAGCTCCCTCTGCTTCGGGAGTCCAGACTAGGACACTCTTAGATTCTTTCAGCAAATCATACAGTGGTTTAGCAAGTACCTCGTATTGATAAATCCATAAACAGCACCAACCTGTCATCCCTAGAAAGGCTTGTAGATCTCTCACCGTTTCGGGTTTAGGCATTTGGCAGATGGTTTCTTTTCTTGCTGTTCCTAGGGATCATTGTCCTCTGGAAATTTCATATCCCAGGTACACCACTTTTTCTTGCACCAGCTGCGCTTTCTGTTGAGAGACTCGATATCTGCTTAAACCCAGGAAATTCAACAGAGAAATAGTCCATTTAACACATTCTTCTTCTGTCCCAGTTGCTATTAGCAGATCATCTACATATCGTAGAAGAGTACCATCTCTCTGTGGCCTTTGACCTTGCGGTAAAACCGTCCAGGTTAATTGAGTAACTCTCATTCTAAAAAATTCTCTATTATCAGTTCGTTGCTTTCTTATCTTTTAGCTTCAGTGGGTATTATTTTCTGATTACTGGTTTTATACAACTGATAGTCAGGTTCAAAGCTATTATCAGTTGTTCCTCGCTTACTTGGAATTCAAGTTTATTTTTGTTGAATTATTCAACAAATAAATCCTTACCTAGTAGAGAACTTGGAGAGTTGGGCAGATAAAAATCTATAATCTTTTATTTGTTTCTCAGTTTTATGCTTAAGAGGTTTTAGAAAATAAGGCTTTTTCTGGTTGGCCTGTCACTCCCACAACTTGTACAAATTTGTCACTTTTGGCATTAGTTCCTGATTCAAAACTAAAATATAACTCCTGTGTTGATTAAAACTCTAATTCTTTTTCACCCTCCCCTAGCTCCATTTTAACTAGTGGGTCTGCTAGGGAATGACTCACCGGTCCTCCTCAGTCACTGCTCTGATAGGGGACAGTAGCACTCTTAAACTTCCTATTTAATTTAGGACTGTCTCGTTTTCAGTGACCTATTTGCAAGCAATAGGAACACTGTTTTGACTTTATTCTGGTTTGTTGGGAAAGGAAACCTCTTCTTCCCCTTGCAGGGTAACCATGACCTCTGCCTCTAGTATTTAT